>NC_085047.1:69162820-69460565 GCF_963662255.1 Cinclus cinclus
ACATGCATGGCCATGTGGCAGAAGATGGCACCTGGCCACCAACAGAGGTGGGACACAAGTTACAAGGAATGACTCGCTCAACATGAGTGTCTTGATGTGTCCAGTTCCTTAAACATGTGCCTTGCCCTGATGTACTGTAGTTCTTTGGTTTGTACAGCTGGGACCTATGAAGCATTCTCTGGTATTCTGGAGCAGTGAATGTACTGGAGGATGGCATGGATGATGCTTTTTCAGCACTTTGCTTCCTTCAACTGTCCTGTAAACACAATACAGATGGCTCTTCTTTAGATTCATGTGTGTTCTGGGGCACAGATAAAAGCCCAACTGCATGTTTTGATGTCAACTCATACATAATTGCAGTGTTCTACCAGTCTATCCTGAAGTCTACTTGAAGCTTCAGTTGTGTCAGCTTCATTGAATTTGTGTATATTCCTTTCAATTTTTTAAAGAAAGCATAGAAATCTTAATAAGAAAAAAGCTGACAGCTTGTGGGACATCAACAATGGAGTTAAAAATCCATGCTTGTCACAGAGCTGCCTTTAAAATGTGATTGCAGCCTCTTGCTGGTAGTGATGTTTTCATAGTGGTCCTCTGAGTCCTGTCCCAGGCTCAGCCTAGAGCACTTAGGTAACTAGTTGAAACCCAAGGGACCAAAGCCAGAGGAACACTGGCTTTCTGGAAACTACTGCGGTACCTGCACGTTGAAAAACCACAGCTGCAACAATGTAATCATCTCCAAGTGTTCACTGCTCACTTTGTTTTTAAAACTAGCCTTGGAATGAATAGTGCTCCTGCAGAGGTTAGTGCTGTTTTGTGGCCAAGCAGGAACACAGGAACCCAACTCAGCAGTTTTATTTGGCTTGAGCCAAGCTGCAGCCAGAGAGAAGAATACACAGTGCTTGGGTTCAAATAATAAGAATGGGCAAAAAATTACCCTTGTATTCAGAAAGTCACTGAAATTAATTAGTTGAATTGCATTATCACTTAACAGGATGAGCTTGAGAGGTAATAGAATAGGAATGAGGGTATGAGCACACCTCTCTTCAAGCTGCTACTTCCACTGTTAAGTGAAACTTCTTCATCTTTTGCCTCAGACTGAAAAACCTGAGTCTTTTCAGCCAAAGTCACAAGCTCTTGTGACTGAGCTCAGCTTTGGATTAAGATACTGTCATGGTTTCACCCCAGCCAACAACCAAGCACCATATCACCAGGAGGGTAATGCAGGAGGCTCTAGGGAAGTCAAAGGGGCTGCAGCGAGCCTGTCAACAGAAGTTACATTCTCACTGATTCATGTTTTTATGACTTTGTGTTGTTAAACCCACCTTTATCTTCCCAGGAAAAAGCCTCAACATCACAAACCAGCTTTCAAAGCTCTGAAGGGAAACAGAATCACAAGAACCAAGCCCATAGATCACACTGCCAGTGATGTTGCCAGTGATGTGGGGATTTCTCCATCCACCCACATGGGTCTGTTTCACACTTTGAACACTATCCTCAGTTTAAAGGTACCAGTTGTCACTGTAGGAGTTGCCCTGTAATGAAACATACATGAGTTCCTTCTGAGGCCAGTATTCCTTCTGGGTACAGGGGTTGGAGAGACCTCTCACTTTCTTTGCATCTCTCAACCTGGGGGGGGGGAGTGTTAATTAATTTTTCAGACTGAATGTGCAGCTGGGTGGGAATAAACTCCCCCAGTACAAACTGCAGTCCTGAAAGAGATGCCATTGTTGCAGTTAAACTGAAATTACTGCACTGAAATGAGTTGAAGTTGTTGAGTGCAGTGCTCTCTTGTAGGCAGAATCCACAATCTTTGAGTTAGGCTGACAGAGTTAGAGCCAAGAAAACAGATGTGATGAATAGGCTAATTCTGCAAAGTTTAGACAAGGCCAGAATAGATCCGTTAAAATGACACTTTTATAACTTAAAAAGGAAGTGTTAGATATTGCAAACAGCTTCTGTGCCCCTCATGATCTCTTTGTGACTGAAAACCACCTATTAACCTTGAACACTTAAGGATGGCCTCCTCCTGAAAGTCACACAGGGAGTGGAAATAGGTAGGATCTCATCTCACTGCACTCACAGCCAGGTGGTATTAGCACTTACCCAGCAGTAGGAACCAGGGGACTGTCCAAACTGCCAGGCTCAAGGATGAGCCTGGCATTGTATCACTGCCACTCAGTCTTTAATTCACACTTCGAATACAGGACTTGTTCATTGCTTTCAACTGTGCCTGCTTCTGCTCCCTGCGTGTTGCACTTGAGGACAAAAATACACAACCATTGTGTAGTACAACAATTTCTAAGTCTGCACAATAGTCTAATGCAAAACTGCTGCATTGCCACACCTGCGGGCTGCTTGGCATTGTAAGCCACACTTCATTCCAGGAAGCAGATCCTGGCTCATCATCCAAGGTCAAGTGGAGCATGCTGCTCCTGTTTCCCAAAGGGCCATGCAATGGAAAACATTGGTACCAATGCTCTCTGCCTTCCCCCTCACAAACCCACAAACAGAAGTTCTGGATTAGGAGAGCTGCAGCCTTCAATATTGTAACTTGTGATTCACACTCTGCTTCAGAGGTAAGATTTGTTACTGCCCACATTAGTTCTTACCCAAAACTGGACAATTAGGCCAACTGAGTTTTGTTATTCTGAAAATAAGAAATAAAGGTGAACTCAGGGAAAAATGATACATCTATGACACTCATGTTCACGTTTCTAGTGAACTTTGCAAGTCTGTGGTACTATTTACTATTTGTGCCATGATTTTAATGTATTTACTATTCATTTGTTTCAACATGTAGAAGGCCAAATAAGACGCCATTTTCTTCCAAAAGCACTGTAGGTTTGCTCGGCCAGTTTATATTATTTGATTATTTGAACAAATGGTGCAGTAATTGATTCAATATATAAAAACTGCTGATCTCCACTGGAAGAGAGAGACAACTGCTTTTAAGCAGTTTTCTTGTGCTGAACACTTTAATAACTGGTATAATGTGGTGCTGCATTCAGGAAGGGCTTTTTCAAGTCAGTGCAACAACACAGCCTTCTTGGAGCCAGCCAGTTGCCTTGCTGGGGAAGCAGTTCTGCTACAACCAACCCTGCCGCCTTCAGGTCCTCCTGTGTTCCTCACACTGGGGCCTAACAGAGGTCTCTGCGAGCAGCAGAACGCTGGGGTTCAAAGGTGTGAACTCCAGGAGTGGGATCTGGTACTGAGGTTGTGCCTTGCCTTTCAGTTATTCCCATGACCAACATGTTGGCAACTTACCTTGCCAGCATCGGGACACCTGCAGCCAAGGTCCAAAGAGGTTTTGGCTCCGCTACTAATGGCATTATTTCACATTAATTTAGTGAAAACTAAATCCTAGTCCCCAGACTACAAGTGTTACTCCATCTTTCTCATACAGGCGGTTCTGAGAGTCGAGTTATAAAAGACACAGAGCTTTTTTACTTTTACGGACTAAATATATTGACACCTTTTGTACAAATAAAAGCAAATTATAGTATTACATTAATTTAACAAATTCTAATACAAAAAAAGCGTATTTAATAAAATGCAATTTTTAAATCAAAGCTCTACAGAAACATACAACTCCCCTATAAAGATGTCCAGTCCGCTGAGCATTGTTTGCTCAAAATATAGTTATGAACTTAAATACACTTATAAGTGTATTACACTAAATTATACATTTGGATAAACATGACTGAAATCAGAGATGAAGGAAATCTACTTACTACCAGCAGGGGCTGTACAGCTCAAGTGAGAAGCAGCCACCAGCTAAGCTCATCTCAGCCTGTGGGGGCAGCTCTGCCTTGCTGAGGGCTGACCACATCTCTCAAACATGCAGCTGTCTGGCCAACACTTCAGCATTACCATCAGTAACCGAAGAGAAAATAACTTGGCAGTAGGAAATGGAGTCACAAACCACATCCAGATCACAGGCAGTGTCTTGCCTACACCACTTACAAACTAAAAACTTTCTTTAATAAAACTGATTTATCAAATGTTCAAAACAAATTTTTGCCTATTGCTCTACTTCACCAAGTCTACTCCTTCTGGGTTGTTAAATATGAAATGACAGAACTAGCTGAATTAAAGATATACAAAAATTATTATCTATCAAACATCCACTTTATACATAAACATTTCTGAAACAGATTTACAGTATACAGTTAGTTTATATAGCTTAAGCAACTGTTCCAACATCATTTCTGTCAAACTGAAAGCAGCCAAAAGGTCTAAGGTTTTATGAAAAGGTTCTTGGTCAACATTCAAATTTTATCTTTCTCACCTCCCACTGCTCACACCCATGTCATCAGAGTAACATTGCTGGGTTCATTTCACAAACCATACATTAATCCATCTACACCATATGTTGCCAAACTGGTTAATGTGCAAGAAAAGCTCATTAACTCCAGTGTGGTTTTAAATACAATGTATCTACATTTTTCCCCAGAATGCTTTTGCTTCCTGAGCTAGACATAAAATACCTTAAAACAGGTTTAGACGCAGATCCGAGACCCCACAAGCGAACTACGTTAAAATGCATAGAGGGTGGAAAAAACCCCACACCGCTTTTGGTAGCTCACACTACTGGTCGTTAGCGCTCTAAATACATCTTAGATGGATCTAAATAATCCGTTGAATAAGGTGGTAAACTTAACTGCTTTAGTTGTCTAAACTTACTGTGTATTGCTCTGGCCTTTATGACTTAACAGAATGTGTGTCTTTTAAGGGCTACTAAACACTTCTTACAATCACCATCTTGTCATCGAGGTGACTGGATTTAGAAATGCTACAGAGTCTGCAACAAAAGCATGCAATTTTGGTGGTGTTTTGTTTGGCTTTTTAAGAAAAAATACGATTGTGTCCAATACTACTAACCTAAATCAAAGAAAATCAGCATATTAAAACTGGTATTTTGCAAGTACGTTTCAATATTTTAAATAATTTTTATTTCCAAAAATGTCTGAGGTCACCTGTAATGACAAAGAATAAATCCAAAACAGAAAGCTGAAATTTGTTTGGATGAAAACAGGTTTTGGAGCTGTGAACTCTATTTTTGGTTCTTAAGTTCCAAAACAATTTTTGAAAGAAAAATTAATTTTTTAATCAAACCATTAATTAACTTGCAGTAAAATCTATATTATTAAATAAGCTTGTACAGGAAATTGCAATAGGGTAAGCTTGGGTTTAAGGTGCTACTCCATTCGCCCTGGAGTCGTTTACGGACTTCACCAAGTGGGCATCATGTCTGGGAACCAGACTCTACCAAGATGCTTTGAAACTTCCCAATGAATCTGCTCTAAGCTGTATTTCTGATCAGGAATCAAAACTTCCTCCATAATAGAGAGCTGAGAGAGGCGACCGCCACACATCTTCACAAACTCAACAAAGGCACTGCAAGAGACTTCACATTCTCCGAGGCCCACGGCCGACAGGTACTTGCACCGCTCCGCGATGCAGATCAGCTCCTCGTCCAGCGGCCGTAATCCATTGGCACACACCACCAGTTCAACCAGCCGCGGGCACGTCATCCCAACGCGGCCCAGCACGTCCTTGCTGACCGACCTTCCAAAGTAAAGGTGAGTGACGGGTATCTCGTAACGAAAGAACGGGTCAAACTCCTCCTCGTACAAGAAAAAGTACATGACTAGATTCACTTTAGGAGAATGCTTGATGAAAGCGTCCCAGCTGCTCTTCTGGATCGTGTGGAACTGAGTCTGTCCGGGATTTTCACTGACAACATCAATGCGCAAGTGTTCTAGCCGGACGTGTTTCTCAGAAGACAAGGCGAGCAGCAGCTCATCGCTCAGCAGGTGGTAGTTCAGGGCCAGCTCACGCAAGCCGTGGCACTGGTCAGCCACACAAAGGATACCTGCGAGAGGAGAACATTATGCAAGGGGTTGCACAGATAAAGGCACTGATGGCTGAACAAGAGGCAGGAGGGAACTTGTTCATGTGTGTCAGGCGGGTGCTATGGGCACCCATTTCAGTCGTGCAGCCCAGACCTTAAATTAAAACCAAACCATCCTGGAAAACCTGAACGTTTTCACAAGCAGCATCTTGTGACTTCTCTGTACCTACACATAAGACAGACACGCACAATGTGACTACATCTCTATTTTGCTGGGAATCATAAAGAAGTGAACAAATACATAAAAGCGTCAATTCTATTAATAGCATATTCTGACTGTTCTACCGTGTTATAACACCACATATACTCAACCTCATTTTTGTAAAAGGTCCTTACTCATGATAGAAGTATTTTCTTAGCCAGCTCTGGAAGAACAGCTGACAGCTCTGTGGCTGACAAAGCAACTGTGAATGAAATTTGTCATCTGAAAAAAGCAAATGTAAAGCAAAAGTAAAGTGGATGTTAGATTTTAATTCAACAGAGGCTGCTGCTGTCAGTGAAGGAAAGGATAAATGCTGAAATCTGGAAAAGCTACAGCAAAAAAAAGAGGCAAAACATTAGAAATTTGGAGCAGTAATTTCTAGAACAGCAATGACTCAATATAATCTGCTGCTCACAGAAGACAAAAACATGAAAAAGCAAATCCAGGTCAGTCTAAGGTTTCCACTCATACTATTTGTAGATACAAGTAATGGTATTATACTGGTAACATTACTGAAAAAAATAAAAAAGCATTAAGAACAGCATACAGTCCTCTCTGCATTTCATGTGACCCAGAAAACTGCATGAGATGTAGGATATGGCCTTTCCATTAATAGAGGGGATGAGAACATAGCATTTAACATGGAACTGAAAACCGTGAGCTCAATACACTGTAGTTCTGAAGCAACAGGAGGAAATTCAGAAAACAGCAGTTATTTTAAGGTACAGCTATTAAGCTTAAGAGAAGCCTATACTGAGCATAGAAACACTTCCTTTAAAAAAAATCACTGCAAAAGTACTGCATGAATCAGAAGGGTTACTATGATCACTCCCTAAGGAAACTCAGACATGCTTCTTCAGAATACCTAGGTCTGCTGAGATATAAAGTATTTTAGGCAGTTTCAAGATCCATATGCATCTTCTCATCTTAACAAAGCTTGTTGTCCTGGCTGCTATCCTTACACAAATAATCTTTGTTAACTTTAGGGGTGTACATTTTGGACCAGTGCAATGCAAAAAGAGAAGAGCTGGGGTTCAACTTACTGTGATTTCTATGGGTGTAGAACTGGACATGCACAGTCTATCAATGCCATTATGCATCCTACATACAGAGCTGACAATGAATACAGTGTAGACAGCTACTAAAGGGCCTGCCTGTTCTGTTCACAGTACATCCCCTAGGCACTGCCTACACCTTTGTGTCACTGAGAGGTAAATGGCTCTACTCTGACCTTACTGCACTGGTTCCGTAACAAAAATCCCTGCCCCGTGATGTCCCTGATGCAGGCTCCCAACTCCCACTCCAAGAGAAGCAGCCCTCCTATCCCCATGCCACAGCAGAACCACCTTTACAGGAACACTTTCCATTCCCTCTGTTCCAACAGTTAGTATTTCAGAGCAGAAACAACAAACAGAAGAAACTTCAGATAAGATCACAAAGATTAGAAATACATCACTGTCTTAGTTTCTCCAGCCCAAATTCAAACATGCCTTTTTATCTTTGTACAGTAACTTAGAGCAGTTCACTGTTTCATATTAATCTTTTTCCTTCATCTCTGCAGTAGTGAGTGGAGTCTCTCTTGCTCTACTTTCATTACTCGTTACCTGTTCTTCACTAAAAAGTTTCTTGAGAACTGACCTAGTTATGAACATTCCCCCCCTCCTCCAATCTGAAGACATTTTAACTGCATCTATAAGTAATTAGTTTTGTAACTCACAGTCCTTTTGGCTCAATAGTTTTTCCACATTTATAGCAGCCTGCTAATTATAACATTCCCATTACAAAAAAAAAAAAAAAATCCAGGTCACATTTTCCAAGAGTCTAATTTTTGCAACCTGCCTGCTCCTAAAGCCATCTATCCACCTACCAGCTTCTTTCTTTTGTTCCACTTGGTGGGTTGTCCCTCCCTGGACACCAAAGGTGCACAGTCACTCCCTTCCCCAGCTGGGCAGGGGAGAGAGAAGACAATTAAAAACTCAAGAATGAAGATAAGGGTGACAGCGAGAGATCACTCACCAATTACCACCATGGGTAAAAATTGACTCAACTTGGGGAAATCAATTTATTATCAATTGAATCAGAGTAGGGTAATGAGAAATAAAATTGAATCTTAACATACCTTCCTCTCACTCCTTTGTTCTTCCCAGGCTTAACTTCTTCATTATTTTCTCTACCTCCTTCCCTCCCAGGACCACAGGGGGACAGGCAATGGGGGCTACAGTCAGTTCTTCAGATATGTTCTCTGCCACTCCTTCCTCCTAAGGGGCAGACCCCTCACATTCTTTCCTAGCTCTAGCATGAAGTGCCTCACACAGGAACAGTCCCCCACAAACTTCTCCAGTGGGAGTCCTTCTCGGACTGCAGTTCTTCACAAACTGCTCCAGTGTGGGTCTCTTCCATGGCATGCAGTCCTTCAGGAACAGACTCCAGTGTTCCCCACATGGTCAATTCCTGCCATCAAACCTGCTCCAGGCAAGGGCTTCTCTCTCAACATATGCTTCCAAGAGACTCTTCCAGCACAGGCTTCCACAGGGTCAGAGCCTCCCTCAGGCATCCACCTGTTCCAACACAAGGTCCCTCCACAGGCTGCGGGGGCACAGTTGCCTCACCATGGTCTGCACCACAGACTGCAGGGGAATCTCAGTTCTGGCACCTGGATAAGCTCCTGACCACCCTCCTCCTTCACTGACCTTGGTGTCTGCAGAGTTGTTTGTTGTCATGCATTCTCACTCCTATCTCCAGCTGCAACTGCTCTCCTGCAATACCTTTTCCCCTTCTTAAAAAGGTTATCCCAGAGGTGCTACCATTGTCACTGATGGGCCTGGCCTTGGCTCTGTTGCACATGGGGAAGCTTCTGGCAGTTTTCACAGAAGCCACTCCTGTAGCCCCCTCATTCCCCCACAAAACAGTGCCATGCAAACCCAGTGCATCCACTTTTCCTTCAACTCAAGGCACACCCATACTTGAATTAAGCAACTAAACTCTCCTACTGTTTGCTTAACACTCCCTGGTTTTGTTAGCAATGTATCTTACCCCAATTTATTCATCCTTCACAAAGGAAAATAGTAGCTGTGCTCCTTAAACAGACACAACCATTTCTTACCCATTGTTCCTTTAATTTACAACCATGCAAGATACATCAATCAGAACACACTCATGTCTCCTCCCAAATTATCAAGTGTATGATATTCCAATGAATCCTTCTAGCAAGGATTATCCACAAACCAGCAAAGTCTGCTAGAGCTGACAGTCAATCCAAGTCCAAGGAAATTACTCTCTCTGCCTAGCTACAGATTACTGCTGAAGGCTTGTTCCCTTGACAGACACATTACAGCTCTTGACTTCTCAGACACAAGGGTTCTCAAAGAACAATTTTAAGTTGGAAAAGCCAGTCCCTCAAGCCAATTTAAACAACCTCCATCTATAATTAGAAAGCTTTGGAGGATGCAATACTGCAGTTAATTCTGTGAACACTTTGCTGGACCAGGCTGCTGCAAAACATCAGTCTTGCATTTTCAGGACTTCTTTATACAAAACCAAACACAAGGTTTCATCTGAGAGCTACACTTGCAAAAGGCATTAACTTTGTTTTGTTTGTTATCACTACAATAATGCCCTCTGCAACAGAACTGATCTCCCCTTTCAGGAGTCCTGTTGGTGAATTTGACAGATAATAAATCTAGCATTTACAGCTGCAATATATTTGCATGGAGAAAGTTATAGTGTTATGGTTTCTATAGTTTCTGCTCACCCTCAGAAGAGGAATCATACTAAGATGCCAGCATTTCATTTACAATTCCTCTTCCATTTCTCAGTGGAAAACTGTAAGTGTTAAGATGATGAGTTGTGAATAAATCTGAAACCTGCTGTGCATTGCGGAAGCCTACCACAAATGTTAGTCCTGTGAACTTGAACAATCCTGAGTGATTTCATTCTGGTATGAGCTGGCTTCATTGCTACAGACACACTTAAGAGTGTTAGAAAAGTACATTTGGTCACAGTAGAAGACAGCTCAGTCTCATCTCCCCTTTTTGATCCTGTCTGAAATTATTCTCCAGCAATGACTTTCTTTCAGAGTAAATAAATCAGCATCTTCCTAACCCATGGCATGGCAACAGTCAAAACCCACGCATAAAGTACGGAAAAGAAACTCGTATTCCAAAAAAGCTTAATTGCTTTGGAATACTTTTTCATTGCACAAATAACACACAATCAATTTGATATATTCTCATTAAGTTCCACATGAGGTTAACTATTTGCCCACAACAGACATGCACTATTTTATTATTATCCCAGTAGTCACTGTGAAGTGGTAGGATAGATGGACTGACCACCACATGAAAATACTTTATTCAGGGACAGCTGCTGGTAATACCATACTCATCCTCCCTCTTAACCCCACCCCTGTTTTTTCAGACAGACTGGTTTCAGACAAAATTTAATGCATGCCTTAAAAAACCCCAACCAACCAACCAAAAAATCCCAAACAAGCTAACACCTGTTAGTAGCTCCACAGTAGCTTACCAGCTGGAGAAACATGAGGACAACTGCTCATTTTCAGCAGTTTGAGTGTGTCGCTGTTGTTAGCCACCAGAACCTTGAGAGATGGATCATCTACTGGTGTGTCATCAATCTTCAGTGAAGAGAGGGATTTAGAGTTCACAAACACCACGGTCAGTGCAGAAATAAAGTGAGACTAAAAAAAAAAAAGAAAGTTTAAATGAAAGAGTAGTATCTGAAGTAAAAATTTCAATGGTTTTACACTGTACACAGCAGTCCCAGTTTTTACTTCTTGATAGAATTCCTTGAAAAAACATTCTTTTGATACTGCATAATTAAAAAATAATACTGAAACTCATGTTTTTAGTAGAGGAAGTGTAGTAATTTTTTACTATCGGTTTATGAATTGGGCAAATCAGAATGTGTAACATTAGATGTTAATCAAGAACCTGACCCTGTTAAATCCACTGCACAAACTTAAATCTACAGAAAGACCACAAGCAAAGGGAAAGCCTAGAAGCCCTAATTTGGAGAATTCTTTCTTTAATGTCCTTTGAGCAGATGAGGCAAGTCACACTCTAAAAGAAGCATCTTCTAGAAGAGGAATTTCCTCATGGCAAGTCATGCTGCATTGGTGAGATGCAAGCACAGTCAGGAGTGTTTGTATCCAAAGCCAAATGACTGTACTGCCTGCCTACCACCCACACTTGAGTATTCAGGGTCTGGACGGATTTCTTGGAAAGCTAACTGAAGTGGTCCAAACAGAGCCAAGGAGCAGGAAATCAATTAATTATGGAATAAGCAGCGTAGACAAGATAGGACAAGTGCTCAGCATTTTTGCATTACCACTGAAACTTATTTAAGATGGAGCCCTGGGAACGTGAACTTGAGAAACACAGACTAAGGAGCAGATACAGCAATGACTGTAGAAACCACTGGTGGTATTAGGTGAATACTTGGTTCATCTTCATGATTTCTTACAAGACTGACCAAATAGAAGACTTGAAAAAAAGTATTTTCTCCATGTGTTACATTAAGTATCTTAAAAAAATTGACATGCTACTTGGATTTCAAGCTTGTTTCACTCTGAGCCACAAACACATGTCCTGAATACAATTACATGAGAGAAGGCCTGGCAACAGTATTTGTTCATTCTCAGGTGATAAATTTGTGATTTTTGATAAAACTGCCACACAGTTAGATTTAGAATAGGACTTAACTGCTTTCACATTTACACAAACTTCCAGAGTCATATCATGCAAATGGAAACAAGAAGTTCAACTCAGAATCTTTATGCACTTAGGCTTTAGGGACCACTCCAAGTATCCTGACAGTACGCTGCTTATATATGTTATGTACAGAAGAAAAGGTGCTTTAATATTATTTCAACTCTGTATTATCAAAGTTAGTACTGTGGTTTTATTCTCTGTATTTAGAAAAAGAAGGCTGTTAAATAGAAAGGCAAAGAAAGTTAAGCACACTTAAAAAAAAAAAAAAAGGTAACTCGAACCTTCCAGTTTGAAGACCTAATGGGAAACAGGCAATATCCCAACGTGTAAAAGCTGGTCTTTTCAGTATTGCCACATCTGTAGTCTGTAGTATGAGTCTTTAAAAGATTCTACCTCACCTAGAATGTACTGTGTGAAAAGACAGGCAACACAATTCTAAATATGAGTTACTGATATTTGCCACATGTCAGGTCACTTGACAACAATTAATGAAGATAATGCCAAGTAGTTCAGACTTCCTATACAGTCTGACAAAAATCCCCACCACCCCCAAAAATAATCCAAAACCAAAGTATTAAAAATTTTCCAAATTAATTCCTCTTTGTCTGCTTCTCATCTAATGGACCTGTCACTAACAGCTTCCCACAAGAATTCAGTCACAGCCAAATTCAATTCTTTAGTTTCACTACTTGTTCCTTATGCCAGTGCCAAAACTACTGACATTGTAAACACCAAAAGGCAAATTATCCTTAGAGATAATTTTGGCTTATCTTGAATCTATTTTTTTAAAGGCCAAATGTGAACTTACTGAGAACAAAAAAAAAAAGGAAGCCTGTACTTTATAAGCCTTGAAGCTGACTGAGAGCATAGCATGAATAATTACAAGTAACTATTCAACAAACTGGACATGACCCCAATATATCCCTCCAGTAAAAACTAAGAGAGCTAAATTAGCATTCATATTAATAAAGAAAACAGTAAGAAAGAGCTGAAAGCACAAAGTATTTTTAACACACTGTGGATTGTTTTCACTGCATTCAGGTTTTCTTATCATCACACCTCAAAGAACATCAGAAAAGGAAAAAAATCAGAGCAAAACTAGTTAAATATCTGAAAAGCCTCTTTGAAAACTATGGATCAAGATTACACATTCGAGAGAGCTATATGATGTGGCAGTGACCACTGCAAGGATAATAACTGATAACCCATCTGTAGCTAGCCTTACCTGCAGCCTACTTCCTTTCCTGGGGCTGTCTCTAGTTCCTCCTTGTCCTTACTGCCATCACCAGCCATGACATCACTGAGGTCTAGATAACAGTATATTTGTATCTGGCCCTTCACAACCACTCCCCTGCTCCTTAGCAATAGTACACTTCCACCTCACTAGCAGGAATGCTTCTCTAGAAGCACATGTAGGGATTTGTTGCCTTCCAGATTAACTGCCTTTTAATAATACCTGATTTTTGGTAATCATGCAAGGTAAAAATCTTCACTGAAAATTTCAGAAATACAGTCCACATCACCAAGGATGCTGATGCTTGACTGCATGACATGAAGCCCTGCAAATCACAATCCTATTTCTTTCTGAAGAGATCGTGTAAGCCCTATGGCAAGTCCACATGGATACAACTCTACCAATCATTTGATTGCAATTGTCTCCTAAACAAACCCACAATACAGTCACACAGACCTGAACTGTCTAGCCTCTTCATTTGCACCACGTAGCTCAGCACTACATTGAGGTCAACAGACAGGAGGACTTGAAATAACAAGGTCAGGCCTATGTTCTCACATGATTCAGAGACTGAATGGAACTTTATATATCCATCACTGTACATAGCAGCTTCTCCCTTTATTAAAGACCAGACCACTAATAAACTTTTCTTTATTGAAGATTCATATTCCTACAATAGAACTTTTCATAAAGTTACAGAAGTACTGTATCAAACACTGCAATACTTTGCAATAGAAAATATACATAATAAAATACCTTTGGTAAATCCATGAAGCTTGGCCGGGCAGTTGAAATTAGCCCAAGTGTTTTCAGAGAGCAATTCACAAGCTGTGATAAAATATCACAAGCTGCTTCTGCAGATTCCTTGCTACTGTCCACCTTAAAACAAAATGAATTCCGTGTTCAGAAAGCACTGCAAATACATGCTAACTTTTTTTTCCACTTTACCTTCTAAAATGCAATGTCAAAAAAAACCCCTCATTGTGAATCCATCAATGTTATTTTTTATTCCCCCAAAAAGTATGAAGCAAAAATGAAAAACTATTTGCTATAAATTTACTACTCCTCTAAACACTTTGGTAAAATATAGCATGGTGAGGGGTCAGCTAAACAATTTTTTCCAAGATATTAATTCCACATTAAATAACAAGCAAGTGGAGGGTCCACAGGCTGTTCAAATTCCTATTTGCATTCCTCCTTACTGAAATCCAAGAATTCTATAAATCCTTTACTATGTGCAAAAAGCCACTTCTTTTCACAGTTCATAAAATTGAGCCACTGGACAGTTAAGTACATTATCATATGAACCTGTCTGACTGGCCCTTCACCGTTAAAACCACAACAGATGCAATGGATACTCAAAAAAAAAGCAAACCAAGCAAACCAACACAAACCCCAAAACCTTCATTAGTCAGGTTGCTACCTGACCAAATCATTTAGTGTGGCTTTCTGAATAACCCCTTATGTACAGCAGCCACAACAGCTTCACAAACCTACAGAAGAACAGCATATAAAGCCTGATCACAGGGTCAAGTTAAACTCCACCATAAGCCATGCCACCTTGGCAGCAGTAGATCAAGTCCAATGAATGTTCATTTTCTGCTCAAACTCAAGCTGAAAAAACTTGACTTTCAACAATCTCATCTTTCTTTGCCTACAGAAAACACCCCTCATATTTCCAGCCTTTACAGAGGAATGGAGAGTGTTACACCCACTTCCTTGTGTATTCTGCAGCACTGAGGACAACTGAAACAACACATGAAGGAAATTATGGATCACTCTACAAGCAAAGGGCACCCAAAATTCTTTGGGTGTAAAGCAACACAGACAGGAGATAAGACTGGGAAGTCACTCCACTACAGCCCTAGGTTTTCTTTATTTGGATGCTGATAAAAGCCCTGCAAATCTTGTGGTAACAGCTTGTATCTGCTATTGCAAGGAAACAGCAGCAATACATGTGATCAGGCAGAGGTGACTCAGCTACTCACATGCTGATTCCAGCATTAGAACTGACTGATCTCAGAAACAAGCACACTGAACTTGCTGCAGAACACATTTCCTTTCCAAATGTCTCACATAGCTGGTGCATATGCACCCATGAGATTCACAGCATCCTTCTAAAACACACTGGCATGTAAACCCACAATTAAGGGTTTTCATCTGCTGAAAATAATTCCATAGTGTGAACAAAACCAATTCTCATCAAATAATATTTCTCAGCCAGGCACAATCAGTACATGCACCATCCTATGCAAATCCCACATACATTTTCAGTCCCCTGAAATGCAGTTGTGCTGAGTACAGACAACCCCATACAATTTAATATTAAAACTGCTAATTAATGACTAGTAGAACTGAAGTTACTCTCTGTGCATTAGATGTTGTCTAACTATAAATATTAGAGCCAAGTACCTACAGGATGTGAAATGGGGAAATGCTCAACTTACGCATCCTGACTGAACTAAATTCTGAGGCAGTAACCCACACATGTAGTTTTATCAGAACTACTTCTGTGCACTTCATGAAGCAGAATTTTAAGCAGTTAAACTGCTACAAAAATACCTCAGAAAACAAAAAAAAACCAAAACCTGAAACCAACAAAAAAACTCACAAAAAAACCCTAAAAACAAACCAACAAATGACCCACAAAAACAGAAAAAGCCAAACAAACCACATCACCAATCAAAAAAAAAAAATCCTCTCTAACAGTAATAAGACAATGAAAATGTATGTTCAGTACTGTTATTCCAAGTTTTGGTCCTGAAAATATACCCAAAGAAATTAATTGGGAGGCAACTTCCATGTCTATGTGTCCATTTGGAGAATACATTTCCTCCTGAAAACAAGGTCACTTACCACACTGACAGCTGCCCTATTCCTTTTAGAATAAAAGTTACTTTTAAAAAGCCTACAAAATACATTACCTTGAAGCTAACATACTGCAGGTGATTGGAATGCCTCTTTATTATCTGCTTGATTAGTTCAGGGTGCGTAGTCCTCAGGTTGGATGTGGCTGGTTGATTCAGTTCAAACTCAAAGCACCTCCAGAGATCAGGCATATGAAACACCTGGTTCCAGCTCCTGCAGACCTGGGATGCATGAGCACGATCCAGAAGTGGCAGGTACTGGAACACCTGCAGGATAATGTCTTGGAGCAGGTTTGCCCAGTCAGGACTCTGCACAACTGTGGCTTTCTTTTCAACAACCTTGTGTCTCTTGGATTCCTTCTCAGTTGTGTCTTCAGATGAACTGCTGTTGGCCTCATTAGTTTTCCTTCCTCGTTTCATTCTATAGAAGTAATAAAAAAAATAAAATCTATTTAATCTGTAAATATAAGAGATGAGAACAGTATTAATAGAAAACTGTGGGGGTGAAAAAGGGCATTTTATGCAACAACACCTTGGCAGGGGTTTTCTCCTGCCATACATAAAGGAAAAAAAGCCCCAAGTAACAAACCAAAGTGGCAGTCCAGAAATAACACTATCATCTAAACTGATATCTTTAATATTACTTCTTTAATCATTAACAGTGCCAACCCATTTATAACAGTCACTCTCCTTCCAGTGTTTCATTTGTGTGTTTGGAGAATACTTTGAACCTAATTTGTTTTACTGTGTTGTTGATTGTTACTCTACTGTTCTACTAATGGAAGGACAATCTTTGAAATAATTTTTTGAACACCGACATAAATACTGCTGCCCTGGTCCTATTTATTAGGAAGAGCACTTGAAACTGTGGAGATAAAAAACATCAGGCAAGAAGTAAATAATTATTGTACACATGCCTGCAGGCACTGCATATTGCAGATGCTCTATCAGACCAAATAATTTTTTCTCAGAGAGGAAGAATATTTTCTTTTTAAATTTATTTCTTTAAAATACATTACTTTAATAGGCCTCTGTTTTAAATCAGCATCCTTGAAAATATATTTCATCAAGTCCACTGGTGTGCTTTCATTTTTCCAAATAACAAGTAAATAGGGATTACAGAAGATTTCCAGTAACAGTCTGGAAGTTTCCCACTTTCCCACAAAAAGAAATTTAGAGAAGGGCTAGAAAAAATTCTTCAAAATTGTATTAAATTCAGCAAGCCTGAGGCAAAAGGCTGTAGCATATGCTTTTTTGCTAATGACACCACTTAAACAACTTCTACCCTATATTACATTATTAAAGAGAAAAAAACCCATACCACTTCATGTATCTGAAATAAACCTAGGGCCCACTGAGTTTTAATCCAGATGTGCTCTTTTGTACATGCCATCTCACAACTGAACTTGGCATCTGACCATGTATTTTTAAAAGCCTCAGTGTGATGCACATCATGTCCTAAAGGGCTCTGCTACCTCATACTCAACTACAATGTGCTCAATTCCAGTCTCTGAGGAGCTGAGAGAATCCAGGGACGAGGTGAGCCTGACACATAAAGCACGCCCAGCCTCCCTGACTTCTAGAAGACAAATATTGACCTCATACACAGCAGAATCATCCTGGTTTAGCATTCAGGTACAACTGCACATCTAGGATTATCATATGCCCACTCCTTCTGGGATCTGAAAAGTTAAGTTTCCCTGCTATGTACTGCGACAAAGTTTGCAAATACTTCTTAAAACAAAATGCCAGCTAAAAATTATGCTATTCATAATCCAGTGCATCACAGATTATTTTCTCAAAGTCAGCATCTCCCCACCTATCTTTAAAAGGCTTTAATCCCAGCTATTTGTATGTCAGAAGCAAGTTATCACTTAAGGTCTAAAGCCACTCATAAGGTGATGCCAACAAACCTGACCATACAGTCACAGAATGCTGATGAAGAAAATTTGTCTTGAGTTTTCCCAACTTCTATTTTGACTCCCAGCACACTTGGAGGCAAACAGAGGATGAAAAGAGTACTGGGCAAAAATCTCCACTTGCTTCCTGAGAAGTATTTTCCATTATTCAGTTCCTGTCTATGGGACTATACAGAACACAATTCCAGTGCTGGAACAAGCTTTCTGCCAGAGACAGGGTTGTGTTGCTGAGCCACTTCACCAGTGAAGAAAAGCAAGAGGACTGAACAGTGACTCAGAACCATCTGCAACTAACAAAAATATAAAGGAATTGAATTTTGCAACCGTGAAAAGTGAATTCAACTCCAAATTAATCAAGAATTAAATGGCAAATCCACTGCAAGCCTGTCATGTTTGTTAGAGATAATAACTCAGCACAGTATAAAAACAATATTAATAGTAAGCTAGTCTGAAATGCAACATTAATTTAAGCTTTAGGCTAAACAGATATTCCAAACAACTAGGTTGCAACAAGCACTCACCACAGGCAAGCTAGTAACTTGCCAAATTTAGGCTTGCCTGTCTGATGTTCATGTCTTTCCAAAAGCCATCTGTAAAAAGCTACACAAGGTACTGTTAGACTGGGCTCTTCAAGTCTTCCTTTACAGAGATCCTGTCTCATCCTTTTGCTATCAAGGCAGCAAATCTACATAAATATTCCAGTTAGGTAGGCTACTTTTATCACTGCATTAATGCCGCGTTTGAGGTTTTTTTGTCCTCTTTCTTGTCTCCTTTTCAGAGAAGACCAGAAGGGACAAAACTGTATTCATTTTTCTTCTAGAAAAAAGGCCTCTGGGATGTGCTGACAGGAGCTGACCAGGTCATTGAGAGCTCTCAGTGAGCACCTCTGAGCTGACTAGGAGGAGCTCTAAGTAGTTCATATATGCTGACCAAAACCCATTCATGGAAGTTGTAGGGTACTGTCCCACATTTTTATAAACAGCCAATTAAAAAAAAAAATAAAAAAGAGACAACACAGCTGTCACTAGAGGTATACTGATGATGATTTCTTCTTCTAATAAGTTACATGTTCTAAATGCCATGACTTAAAGCAAGGAATGAGGAAAAACCACACCTTTCCAGACAACTTCTTCTTGCTACTGACATCTTGTAATTAAAAGAAGATTAAGTGTAACCTTTCAAAAGTATTCCTTGGCAAACTTTTTCCAAACAGGAAAAAAGTGCCTAAGCTCAAGACTAAAAAAATATTATTTTAAGAACTGTGTGACTGTTCCAGTCATCTAATTTTTGACCAAACTATTCATCTAATTTTTGGTTCCTCATTTCAGAACTTAAAGTATCAAAACAGTATTTTGTAAAAATGTAACTGCTTTCAACCTCCTCACGTGCCAGCAATAAAATACGAAATTTAAAGAATGTATATTTGCCAGTAGGAGTTTACAGAGCTATCTGAAAATACATTTATTTTTAAAAGGCCAATTAAGAGAGCAAACTTTTCTGGATATTCAACATAAGAAGAGGCAAATGAAATTAGAAGTTCAGTTCACTTTACTTTATGTCTACAGTAATTTAAAGATCTGACCATTTGAAATCCAAGGACAACTTTTCAACAAGGAAGTCATGGATGCAAAATTCCATGCTAGCAAATTACTGTATGAGTAAAACCTATTTTTCACGGGATGATTGCTTATCATTTCTTAGCAATGCATGAACCATCAATTTCGCTTTTAACTCTCTCTGGCAAGCTCAGGACACACAGGCATCATTGCTTTTCAAACTGCTGCTACAACCAACTTTGATTGAGAAGCTAAGATCTCGGCAGAAAGGAGAAAAAAAACCGAAAAAAAGCCAAATCAACAAAAATACCCAACTCTACCGGGGCAGAGAGATGGGTGAAAGCCGGGTGCTTGGCTCCTTAAGATTTTCCAAGTAAATTTCTTCACCTATTAGTATGGACTTGTTTCTGAACTCCGCACCTGGGCGCAACCCACACTATCTTGTTTGCCATAGTCCTGTCCAACCCTAATCACACAGTTCAGTCACCCAGCAGCAGGAGGAGGAGGAGGAGGAAAGCACGTGCTTAACATTGTTTTTATTGCCGAGTAAGGTGCAGCCAGAACAGAACGGCAGTTAAAAAAAAAAAAAAAAAAAAAAAAACAACAACCCAAACCAAACAAAACAAACCGTGCAGAGCTGTTTGCACCCGACTGATAACGCTTTCCCAAGAGCCTGCCCAACCGAGCTCGCCGTGGCTCATCCCTGCACAAAGGCTGTTTTTCTAGGAACACCAGGAATGCGCTAAAGAGGAGCACGGGCAGACAGAGGGGGCGACCCGGACACGAACCCAACCCCTCCCTGCCGCAAACCACCTGTTCCGCTGGGTACAGCGAGGGTTTCACGATTTATTACGGCTATCACGGGAAGGCTGCGAGGCAGCGACCCCCAAACACGACGGACAAGGATTTAAGGACCGCTCGCTACTCCCGGAGAACGTTCCCCTCAGGGTCGGCTCCTTGCGGCCCAGCCCCGGCCCGGGGCTCACGAGATCCCGGCAGCCCCCGAGCTCCGCCGCCCCCGCGGCCCGGAGCCCGCTCCTGGGGCCCGGGACCCTGCGGATGGTCCCGCCGCCCGCCCCTTCCCGCCCCATCACCTGGCGGCTCCCTGCTGCGCTTCGCATTAACCGGGGCTCGGGCCGCGCTGGCGCCTCCGCTCCGGCCACATCAGCTCTCCCCGCCAAAGCCGACCCCAGCGCCGCCTATCCTCCGCCCGGTCCGTCCCGTCCCGCCCGCGTCGCTGCTTCGCTTCTTCCCTGCCTCGCTCTCTGTTTACTTCCAGCGGCGGAAGCGACGCGAACCAGCCAAAATGGCGGCGGGCGGGCGGGGAGTTGGCGGCCCCGCCCTTCCCTCAGCGCACCCCGCCCGCGGCGCCGCGGAGCGAGGGGTGGTGGCAGCGAGGGGTGGTGGTGCCGCCGCCGCCACCGCCTCCTCCTCCTCCGCCTCCTCCTCCTCCGCCTCCTCCTCCTCCTCCTCCTCCTCCGGGCGCCTCCTCCTCCGGGCAGCGAGAGAGCTGGAAGTCTAGGGACGTACCGGGGCTAATCCCGGAATCAGTTAGGTTGGAAAAGACCTCTGAGATCATCGAGTCCAACCTATGGCCGAACACCCCCATGTCAACTAGACGCAGGCACTAAGTGCTGCATCCAGTCTCTTCTTAAATATCTGCAGGGATGGTGGCTCCACTACCTCCCTGGGCGGCCCATTCCAATGCTCAGTCACCCTTTCCGTGAAGAAATTCCTCCTAATGTCCAACCTTAAGCTTCCCTGGCGCAGTTTATGACTATGTCATCTTGTCCTGTCACTGATTACCTGGGACAAGAGGCCGACCCCGACCTGGCTACAACCTCCTTTCAGGAGATGTAGAAAGTGACAAGGTTACCCGCTGACCCTCGCTTTTCTTCAGGCTGAACACCCCCAGCTCCCTCGGCTACTCCTCAGAGGATTTGTGTTCCAAGCACTTCCCCATCTCCACTGCCCTTCTCTGGACTCTCTCCAGCCCCCTGATGTCCATCTTGCAGTGAGGGGCCCAGAACTGCACACAGCACTGGAGCTGTGCCCTCACCAGTGCCGAGCACAGGGGGACAATCCCTGCCCTGGTCCTGCTGGCCACACTGCTGCTGATGCAGGCCAGGATGGCACTGGCCTTCTTGGCCACCTGGGCACACTGAATATTACCTGCAAAGGAGCTGGAACCTCGTGAGCAGTACAGCCTGTTATGTTCTGTGATTTGAAAGCCCCACGTGAGGCTGGCCTTAGGAAGAGATGTAACAGGGAAAGCAAACCACCAACGCATCCTGGGGCCGGCAGGCGCTGGGAATTACGTGCTTGGGATTTTGCCAGGCAGAGAAGACAAAGTGAGGTGTGACATTTCCCATGGGCTGCAAATGCCTTGTCATCACGTGTCCTTTGCACATGTGGTATGCTCCAATACACCTCCTTTTCCAGCCCTGTATGTGTCCAAATTCTTCACAGTTGTTGAGATTCACAAACCTCATTTTTTTCATTTATTGCATGCTATAGTAAATAAATTACTGCTCAAATTGTTGCAATCCCAATTCCTGTCATTAATTTTCTTGGAAACCATGCTTATGATCCAGTGCTTGCCCTAGTCTTGAAATGGCTTTGAAACGTTCTTCAGTGGTCACTCAAATGTCACCATCCCTGAGATCTATAAGAAGCACCTTATAGAAATGCATTTCCTCACATACTTTAAGTTTGTTAATTTCTTTTTTTTTTTTTTTTGTAAGTCTAGTTCCTTTAAGTCTAGATTCTTGGGGGGGGGAGGGGAAGACTTGTCCAGAAACAGGATTGTTTTTCAGAGAGAAGCGTTTTTTTATTTTGAGTTTCTGTGAGAAAATAATCTAATTTTCTCCATTTCAGAATGTCTTGAGCTGTTTACTAAAGCTTAGGCATTATAGTCTGTGCGTATTTATGAATCTACATCCAGTCTTCAGCTTTTCAGGAAATGCAACAAAAATCTGGAAATAAGAGGTGAGCTATGACCTCACCTTGAGCAGATTAATGAGTATCTTAGACAACTTTGTAATAGCAAATATGTGACTGTATAATTTGCTCAGTTATATGAGACAGATACATAAACCTTGGTAGGTAATGAGATGTGTTTATGAATGAAGCCAATATTTTCAAGAAACATGCAATAACTGTTTTGAACAGTTTCCTTCCCCAGCTGGAAATGTTCCATGTCGTCCATTCTCGCTGTTTAGGAATTCCCTTTTCAGCTTTTGTGGTCCCCTTTGAGCTAGTTTCTAATGGTGGGAAGATAACAGCCCCCAGTTACAGTTTCTAGTAAAGACAAGTAATATTTGCAATTATGTAACTTGCAAACTGCTGAAGATATGGGAGGCGAAGTTAGACTGACTGCAAAGGTTGCAACTAGACCAGGGTCCAGTCTGCGGTGAGAAGGATCTATTTCAATCAACAAATACAGGTCAAGCAGCTGCTGCTTCTCCCAGTCACCTCTCTTACTGTTTTAAGGCAGCACTGCGTGCATTATGATGTGCAACATGTAACTGAGCCATGTCATGTGAAAAAATATTTTCATCAAGATTTATGTATCTGCAGAAAAAAAAAAAGAGAAAGAAAAAAAAGAAAGAAAAGGAAGAAGCATCTTTTGACAAAAACAAATATTTTCTGAGTTTGTGTAGAAGTCTTGGGAGATGTTAACAACTGCAATTTCATTATTTTTAAGGTAACATTAATTTAAAACCCTTACTTGCACTATCCGAGTTTCACTGTGTTGACTTACTGGGAGGGACTTCTTACAGTGCCAAGCAGTTACAATTTGCTGCCTTATCTTTGGAGTAAACAAAGTTTGGCTCACTGCCTGTGCCCTTTTTTGCTTTGTTGTAACCGCCTGTGTGAGTTTTAGGCATCCTTTGTGTGGGCAGGAGAGGAGAACATGTGCAGAATGAACTCCCAGCATCACAGTGTCTGGGGACATAGAAGCTAAAATCAGCAAGAAAGGCAGCTGCAGCTCTGTTCCTGGGGCCAAACCAGGCCCTGGACATGGTACAGAGCACTGACAAAAATGTCTGTGGTGACTGTGGCAAAGCAAAAAACCGGGTGGTTTATCAGTACAGAATGAAAGAAAACCTGCAGGCAGCGGGCGGTGTGGGCTCCTGGTGTCCCCCCCAGGGCTGGCTCTGGTTTAGCTGGCAGGCAAAGCCCTGAAGAGCTCTTGGACTCAGGTAGCTGGCACTGAGATAGGTGGCAGCAGGTTAAGAAGGGGCCAAGCAGTAAAGGTTCAAAGAACATCCACAGATCTGGGCTGGTCTGTACGAGAGCTGTGATGTTGCCAGCGGTGGCTGGGCACTTTGGAGCTTTAGTCAAGTAACTTGGAAACCTCTATCAGGTATGTCTGCGTTCAGTGTTCAGTAGTCTCTCTGCCTTACTAATCACTTAACTAACAGCAGATGGGCTTTTGAGTGAGGATTTTTTTTTTTTTTTTAATGTGTGTGTGTGTATGCTTTCAATAGTAACAGAAAAAGGCCAGGGCTTGTGCTGAGCCCTGCTATGCAAAAATGAGACTATTGAGAAAACCGCATTGTAACTCTTTATTTTTCCAAAAGAGAAGGAGAAGCTCTCTCAAGTGTCAGTTCTTCTGGTGGGAGAATCACTCACTTATAGCAGGGATGTGAAGCAGCCCTCACTGTCACCATGTGAAGATAAGGAACATCCCACAGACATAAAACAAAAGAGATAGCCAGTGAAATCCCAGTGTCTAACAGGGGATCTCACCACCTCAGGCTAAGGTTGTACAGAACACCTCATTTCAGCTGGCAGACTGCCTGCCTGATGGAGCCACTACAACTTTTCAACGCCAGTCTTAATTGTAAATGCTGCACCTTTTAGCACTGAAAAGTCTCCTGTGCTTATTTTCTGGCCGTATTCAAGTAGCTCTGAAGCATTCCTGAAGCAAGCAGCTGTGCTCCACCCTGATAAGCCTGGCTTGCATTTGGCTAGGATAAGAATGCAGAGGGGAGAATCACAGAAGCAGTTGGAAGAGAGTTAAGTAACCATAGCAGACCAGATCCAGCCAGCGATGATGAAAGCATGTCAGGCTTGCAGGGCATGAGTAGCCCACTCTGATTTAATGAAAATAGAAGCTCTGAAAAATATGGAGAATATTAATGTCATGAGTAGCGGCTGAAAGACCTGGTCTAGAATGTCTGTGACAATCTTAATTCTCAACTGATTGTGCTGAAAAAGGAAAAACAGAGGAAAGCTGAACCTGTTCTTCATCAATGCCAAAAGAAGTGAATGTTTTTCATTCAGTAATGGATATTATTAAGGAAACTCCCTGGTTTTATTTCCTTAATATGTCTATACAGGAAGATTTTCTATGGCAAGGAACCTTCTCATACTGTAAGAATGTGGTATTAGGGACTGATAAAATAAGTCTATTCTATCCATCACAAGCAAGACCTTATAGAACAGGAGCTGTTAATTTTTTTTAAACAGTAGCTTCAAATAAAATGGTCTTTAAACCAGTGGGCCTCGATTTAAGGCCTCATGGCCACAGAAACATAAGCAACAGTGAGACACAGTGTTGCCTACAACAAGCTGATTACCTGATGTTGCTCATGGTTCAGTAGAAGCTGGAGGTAATTCTTTCAAAAGGTTTCTGACTGTGTAAATATTGTTTCTGTCTCTAGAGGCTCTAGTAATTCTTTCCAGATGAATGGCTCCCATGGTTGCTTCATGGGTAAAAGCTGTTGTACCACTCTGTTTTGTTAGGTAATACAGTAAAAACTGCTGTTTGCTGGACCCCTCTGATAGGGGAGTCTTGTGGCATGACCTTGGCTAGGGCTGCTGTACAAACAAGCAGAGTGGGCTGAGCTGTGCCCAGCAGCACAGACAGCACCTCATCTTTGCCATGGTGTGATCCATGGACAGGACAATGCTGCAGGAAAGGGCAGTGCCAGCTCATTGGTTGGCCTGACATCATCCCGGTAGAGGAAGTCTTTGCAAGAATTTTCTCAGTGCTTTGTGTGGCTCCTTGTGAATCAGTTTAGCTGACTGCCATTGAGTGAGGAGTTAATATGATTAGCAAGCCACAGTAGTAAAAATTCCCAAAGACTTATGGCTAAGAGGGGGCTGGCATTTGTATTAGTATTGGCCTCAGTACCAAGGCACAGTAGGAGGGTACCTGATGTGTCCTGTGAAATGCATCCTGCAAGGACACCCTAAAGCTGTTTGTTAAACATGGCTTGTTTCTAAGTCTTGTATACTAGCACTGGAGGCAAATCCCGTAAGTTATTCACCAACTCCTTGTATGTATGAGTGCTTGGATGAGCAGATCCAAAATCCTGCCAGTGGGCACCTATTCATGGGAAGTGTCAAATTCAGTCAGTGGTAAGGTACTCGGGGTGTGCCAAAATGTAGGATTTGCTTGATGTGAGGTACATGGTTGTGCTTAGCCTCCATCAGGAAGGCAATAAAAATTTATGAACCCAAGCCATTCCACAGCCCCGTAGGAATATGGAAAAGCCCAAAGATGTAGAAATAGAGACAATAATCTTATGAGCAACATCTGAAATGTTACTGATCAAATTCTGTTTGTATTGGAGAAAAGGGAGACAGAGATGGATGCAAACCCAGCCTATCATCTTACATAAGTTATGTCCATTAAAGCAAAACCTGTGGGAAGTTGTGTTTACCCTGTAGCTTGGACCACCCCACTGCAACTACTGCTCCTTGACAGAGTACACTGATACAGCCTGCCCTCAGGCAAATGCTTTTGAAAAGCTGTTGTTCAGGTCCCCAGACAAGTTTCTAAGTATCCTGTTAGGAACAGGTATTAGGATGGTGAGTTACTGCTAGTAGATCACCACACCAAACCACCTGAATCTCTGACTTACAGTAATGCGACACTGCTGCCCACATGGCCACAGTGGAGTATGCATTCCCTTTGTGTGCCAGCATACTTAATGCCATCCTTCCTTCCTCTAATGGCTGCTCAGGCAGAATACGTGCTAGAGGTGAGACCTAGGAACAGGGCTGGGTGGAGTAGGAATGCTCTCCAGGGCAGCTGAGTGAGCAGAAGTTAAACTGTGCAGAGGAGGATGTACAGAGTCACATTCAGGAAAGGAATATTACTGAATGGACAGGGAGGTGGAAATACTAGATTAGCTGAGACCTAACAAGGGCTAACGATATTTGAATCACCTGGGATGCAGAAATGAGTGGGAGTATAGAATCAATGCCATGGATGGCAATAGCAAAGGGCACTGTGTGCTGCTCAGTGGATAACCCAAAGCACTGCCTCGAGTACCCATCCAAGGTTTCAGCATCCAAATTCCCTTTCAGGTACACAGAAAGAAACTTGGTACATACATTCAAAGGCATTGTATTTCAATGAGCAGCCCACAGCCCACCTGAAACATTGAGGCAAGAGAAGAGAGCACCTCCTTCCAAGAGACTGCAGAGGTATTACTTGAGAATACTCCCTGGACCAGCTGGCAGGAGACAACCTTGGGTGATTATCAGTGACTTGCAATCCCTGTTGCAGATAGCTGCTGTGTAGTCACTGTGTTGTTCTGTATTTGGCTGCAGGAATACCTGGTGAGGAGCCTGATCCTGGAATGCTTGGCAGCACAAGCTCACTACCAGTCCCCATCAGTGAGAGTAGGGGCTGTGACAGCACAGCCCTTCCTGTGCAGCTTGAGTTGAGGGACAAGGCATATGCCCCACAGCCACTCCACTGGCACCTGCAGCGTGTGACATGGTTTAACAAGAACACTGTGGAAAAGCCCTGCAAAGTTTGAGCTCTATCCTGAATGGCTGGGTGGGCCTGAAGCTCCCTCGCTAAGCCTATGTCAAGGTGAAACATGAGCCTAGTATGATGGAATTAGCAAAACCTGTTTTGTAAAGACCAAGGTTATTTGGCCCTGATGGTGACATTAATTAGCTGTATCTTATTAACTTTTACTGTTCACATTGTGTTCAGTGGGTGGATACACCCATAAAAGTTTAAGCTATTTTTAAACTAATGATCCAAGTGTGAGCACTGAGGCCTCGCCTTGGTCAGAAGCGGAGTTTGGTATAAATTAGCTGAATGTGGTGGGTTGTGGCAAACAGGGTGGTGCAAACAAGAACTCTTTCCATTGCGTGGGCTGTGGATCAACAGCTAACAGAAAAACATGTGAGACTGCTGGAAGGCACACAGCAATCTTATTGTGGACTGATCTGATTAGTGGCCTGTGCTGGCATCTGCTATAATCACCGTCAGAGATCGGCGTGGGGGGATGCGGTGACGTGAATGTCTGAGACACTATGAGAGCAGCGTGTCCAAGGTTCAACCATTACGTGAGGAGCTGAGCTCTGTGCGTGAGCCTGACGCTCACACATGACTGTGCTGCCTCCCTGGAGTGGTGATAGTTGTGTGTGAGAGAATGAGAGAATCATCTCCACAATACTGCTTATCCCTCACTCCATTAATTTTAAATAAACATGAACAGTGTCATGTCCTTTCTACACCATAATCTCAATTTCATAAATTAATCCTCATATAAATCTAAAAAGAGAAAGCTGAAAAATTAAAAAAATGGAATTAATTTGTAAGGATGGTGCTACACTTCAACTTTTTAAAAATGAAAATGGGTTAGACATCCAGTACAGGGACAATCACTTCCCAGGTTCTGCTGGCCACACTATTTTTGGCACAGGCCAGAGGCCATTGGCTTCCTCAGCCACCTGGGCACTTTGCTGGCTCATGTTCAGTTGCTGTTGACCAGCACCCCCAGGTCCTTTGCTGCTGGGCAATTTCCCAGCCCTTCCCCTAGCCTGCATGGGGGTTTGTTGTGACCCAAGTGCAGGATCCAGCACTTGGCCTTGTTGAATCTCACACAATTAAAGGCCTACCAATACAGCCTGTCCAGATCCCTCTGCAGGGCTACAGTGAATAAGATCAATTGTAGTTCACAGGTGTGTGAACTATTCAGAACTATTTCAAAGTGCAGATACATATGCTGAACCTCTTTTAGCAGGGGGGTTGGACAAGATGATCTCCAAAAGTATCTTCCAATGCCAACCTTTGATTCTGTGATTACAGATGTCTGAAGTTAGGCAAGATGAATCCTATGGTTCCAGTCTGATCAAGATTGTCTGGTGTGGATGCCATCTACCTGTATCTTAAATGTAAAAGGCAGTAACAAACTTTTCATCAGCTTCAAGATGGAAATGCTAGAAAAGGAGTTGAACACATCTAAGAAAAAAAAATGTAAAGAGAAAACCTTATAGGAAGAAGTTTTTACTTGAAGTTGTATTTTGCATTCATTATGCAGGTGCAGAGGACTTGAGACTCTCAGGAAATAAACATTTTGAAATTCAAAAAGCTGTTTGTCCTAAAAGTGGGAGTGATTAGAAGTCTTCAGTAAAATAAAACTGATCAAAAATAATTAAAAATGCAGTCTTCTTGTGTTTTAAAACACTGTTGGTAACTAAAATTGGAAATACATTGAATAATAAATACATTGAAATTGGAAATACAATTCCTCATATGAATGCTAGCACATTTACCCAACTTTTCTGTTGAGAAATGGAGCAGTGCTTTTTATGTCTTAAGTACTTCCATAACAACCAGTTTACCCAAAAAACTTTCTTACTTTTGAAGAGTCCTCTGAAATAGTTAAAGGACACCTCTCTTCTTCCCTTTCCCTCCTCCCCCACTCTGTTTTAAAAGTGTTTCTGAAAATGGAGGCTTACACATTTGTTAGACTTTCACTGTATAAAAATGTACAGTGGCTTTATTGACATGTACATTCCATTATGTTTACAGCTGCAAGATATGAGGCACACTCAGTATTGCACTTCATTAAAATTTCAGGCTCAAACATAACCCAGAAGTTTAAATGAAACTGCTGTTGTAATTTAATATTTCTTATACAGGACAAACATTGATACCTTTATATACAGTGTGATACTTGTTACATTTATGCCTTCCTAACACATTTTTTATAACAGTCTAGGAAATAAACCAGAATATTCCTCTTTCCCATCCCCACTTGTGATGCGTTACAATTGTACAAGATTACAAAAAGTCAGTATACAATAATCAATATTTTTTTTTCTCCTGAAAGCCAGCATCATTCATAGTCCACAGACACACAGATCCTTTAATAACAATTGTTTATTTGTAAATGTCCAATGTTTCCTAGCCGATGACTGTAATGGCCACATGCAAACACCTCACAAATTTTGATGTCTCGGTTCAAAAAATGTTAATATCTCACAGCAAGAATTATGTACATGGTATTTGGCATCCTTCTTGCACTGTAAATGGTTCCTTTATACCTGGGTTATGGAATGGTCCCATCCTCATCCCAGCTGGACATTGTTTTCAGGACACTTGAGGGATGAGGGCACCTGTTTTGCTCTGGTTAAAAAAAAATGCTAGTCTAAAAAGTGTGTGCATTTCTGCAAACCCCACAACCCAGAGCAAATTCTTCACCAGTGGGTGGATGGACAACATGAAGTGGACATTCTGTTCCTTCAAGTTGTTTACCTTTGGGACCTACAGTGAATTTAAGGATGAGGGGGAAAAAAAAGAAAAGAACAGATTAATGCCTGTAGACTATGTAAACAAATATACAGTTCCTCAAAAAAAACTCCAAAACTAAGTGAAGGTAATACATCTTGTTCAAGTGTTGAATTGGTATTTGAAGGGGGGGGGGGGAAATCAAACTGCCATGTAATTGAAACAATCAAATTCAAATTAAAAAAGGCAAGATGCTTGTGAGACAGTCACTTAGGGAAGCTTTATCTCATTAATACTGTGGAAGAAATCCACACAAGCTAAGAGAAAAAAATGATAATAATAAACAAGAGTTACATTCTGCAGTAAACAATAATTCTAAGATTATAGCAGGAATCGTGAGTTATTTGTTTACTTATTTTATGTAAATATCTTGGCAAAAAGATCACACTTTTAACCCCCAATCATTTACTAATATCAAATCAATATACAACATGCGAACACTGGGGTAACAGTTTGCAGATAACGGCTACCTAAGCACAGATGCATCACCTAATAATGTCTTAATTCTATCAGTATACAATTTTACACATTATTCTACATCTGGAGTCTAACCTGGTATAGGGAAATGAAAATGTCTTGCTATCAAAGTTGCTTATGTTTGCTAATGTTGTTAATGATCAGTACAAGGACATTGTCAGAAAACAAAACAAAAAAACTCACCATGAAAAGCTCATATAAATTAATATAAATATTATCATTTATAAATATTAATATAAATGAATAAATTAATAAAAAAAGAGCTCACAGAAATTGTTACTTATTTCAGAATTCAGTGTGCTAAATTTGCTTTGTAAAAGTCCTACCTGCAGGACAGTGTGGGAGCTCTTCTTTAGGGATGCTTGTCATTCTTTGGAAATCATCATGGCAAGCATTGCAAAAATGTGTTGTCCCAAAACAGAAAAAAACAGCAACTGAACAGCAGTAGCGGCATTTGTATTCTAAGAAATCTGTACCGTGTTTGGGACACATCTGAACAAAGGAAAGCAAACACCAGTCAATGAAGTAGCCATGTTCTAACATTCCCAACAACTCACTTCTACATTCTGTTATTAAGAGTATACAATATTGTACAATAAATATAATTACAAATGACTGTGAATTATTGTACAGCCCAGGTACTCAGAGTTTCAGAATAAAATAAAAACATTAACAGAAATTATTAACTCACCTGAGCCCTTGAAACATCAGAGCATGCACCACAAATAAGTTCTCTTGGATCATAATCATCTCCTTGTCCAGCCTCAGCATCACAACGAGCTTCACCACCAAAATATGCCTTAATTGAATATAGAAATGACTGGATGTTAAACCAGAGACAATTATTCTTTTAACTATTCTTTTCAGTTTAAACCAATTCCATTTGTAAGTGGAATATGATGAATGACTGCCATTTCAGTGGCCTCCACTATTCTGATCTCTCTCAACTCTGTCTGTAGGTATGTGGTTTTGAGGCACTCAGACCATGTCCCACAGTCTTAGGATGAACAAGACAAAAAGCTGCAAAGTACCTTGCTGTATGCAAACAACTGTAAGGCTTTTGGAACAATATTTGGATGCTTTATAAACCCTATGTCAGAATTAAGTAGCAGCTTGAGGTGAACAGGTACTGCACACCTTGTAAGTGGCCACTGACTCAAGGTCCTTTTGGTTTCTGAGCTGCTCTGTATACACACTTGAGCTTTACTAGCTAAGATTCTATGTACATCTCATTAGCCCAACACTTGATTTTTAAAATTATGATTCTATAAACAACATTTTCCTGCTTTTCTGCTTCATACACAACATATTAAACATAGGTTCTGTTTTAAGAAATTACTTTTGAAATGGTAATATACATTTAATAAATAACACCATACCTTTTTGCACTTGTAGCAAACATAGTAAGCATATCTGTTCATAGCATAGCCAGCTGGGTCATTATAAAATCTAACACCTGGTGTTGTGATGGCCTCACTCTTGTGCAACCCTTCATACTCCAATCTCATTAGTGCTTTTCTCCTTACATCTTCATAGAGTTCTTTGATTGGATCAAGCAAATCTTTTAATACCGTGTGATTGATTTTGTTCTGAAATAAATAAAATTCTTATTAAAATATCTTTCATCTTTATCCCAACAGCTACGATAGTTTGTGTTACGGTCAGGCAAATAGCACGATAGATGTCATAAAAACACAGGCCCAGGCAATGGACATTTCAGAAAACGGCTGACATAGAATGCACTCCATTTGCTGCAAACATAGTATCCATGAATGTTTTTTCTGTGGCCTGTTGTGATATGGGAACATCATCCCTTCCAACAGACTAACAGCCATGGAGGTGGTGAATAGTATATGAAATATTCACCACAGCACAGGAATATTCCAATTGTGTATTTTCTGTAATTTTGGTCCTTTTTGGCTTACTGCTCAGCAATTAAGCACAATGACTGATAGTCATTATGTGTGATCACACATAATACAGTGACTGAAAGTCCTCTATGGCAGCTCTTTATCAATTAGTGACCATGAGCTACTCCCATAAATTACCACAACACAACAGGACAGAAAAACCATAGCATGCAGAATGGCTGATGATTCCTAAATTTCCTAGGGTGGGGTAAGGCGCTCTTCTTTCCAGCAGCTATCATATGTTCTCACTTACAGCAATTTAAATTTCATAAAGTGCAAGAGGAATTGTTAGTAACTTAGCTGAACTGAGTACATGTATTCTTCAGCTCTGCCCTCACACTGAAAAGCAAAGCAGCTTTAAAAGTGGTTAGTAAAATGAAGAACTACTGCTTCAAGATAGTGTGATTTAAATTTACTTCTTCCTCTCCCCACCATCACCAAATACTGAGAATTTTCAAGCCAATGGTTATAAGAATAAAACAATATTAAGACAAGGTCTGGACTATGCTTTCTTTTTAAGAGGACACCTCAGGGAACAGCAGGAGAAGGTAAAAAGATGCATCAATGCTAGTCTTTCTATAGCAACATGTGGAATTCAGAAAACTAGTCATATATAACTTATTTATACTGTAACAAGGAATACAGTATTAACAAAAAAAAAAAAAAAAAGGAAAAGCAAAGTATGAGGTAAGTTGGCTGACTTTGGCAGGTACACAGCTCATTTACCTTGCAAATTGGGCAGGACATAAACCCAAAAGTTATCCTTGGCCCAAGCCATCTGTTTTCTAGTACTCGTTGACAGCATTGCAAATGGAAAACATGGCTGCAGTCCAGCTTTAGAAAAGAGTACATGAAAGTGAATACTGAAGTTACATTAACCACTAAAGTAGAAGTAATTTGCTTTAAGTGGCAACATATATCAATTCCAATATTACTTTATTTAAAATCCTAGAAGATCCTTATTTTCTTCTTAACAATGAGAAAGAACATAAAATGGGCATTAAAATCATAGCCACTCAAAGGTTATCTATGGCTATATGCCATACATGCAAATTATATCCATTAATTACCTCAGCTGCTTTTCTCCCTTATAAAATATCATGTATTTTAATAAAGTAGACATAGCAAACTAAATTGATCCAATCTGCTTTCTTGAAATAGAAAGCTTTTTAAGTAGCTTAACTATTGTTATGTCTGTTTTCAAATTCTGAAGAGCACAATTTGAAAGACTTTATACTTCCACTTCCTTCATACTACACATTACAATCATACTAGTAATCTCTTAAAAGGGGAAAGAAACAAACAGACAAAAAACCTGGATAGCTGGTGCTGCTGAAAGTGCTTCAGTAAAGCAGATCATGCACATGTCATCAGCATCTTGTTTAAGAGTTGTAGCGTTTTTATCACAGCCATGCAGGCACGGCAAACAGTGCTCTTCGTTCTTAACACCTCCACAGGGGTGACCACAGGGGTGTGTCTTGCTGCAGGCAATCTTAGCATACTCCTAAGCAAATTTAAAGTAAAGAGTTAATCATCTTTTCCCCTCCACTGAGTGTTCTGACAGTGTTGCTTTTTGAAGGACTGCTGGTCCGTGCAATAAACTGAGATAGAAGAATCATCGTTTATATTGTCTGCTGCTGCCTCAGGTACTTCGGAAAAGCAAAACCTTGCGTACTTGAAATAACAATGTTTCCTTTGTTTACCTGCATTGCTCCTGAAAGCAAATGGCATAATGTAACCATAATTTAAAACTTTCAATACAAAGAGAACTGTTCTTTGATCCTCTGTGTACTTTTCATATATTGAGTGCTTCCTGCATAAACATTGCTCACCCTGGATTAACAGCCTTTAAGATATCTGCAGATTTTGGAGAAGTTTCAAGTAACTCACTCATAAGAATACATTATAAGCTAATCATTAATCAGCAGTTTTACAAAAGCAAATGTACATGGAAATGCATTTCTAACTACCTCTAATTTCCATCCCTAATAAATAAAAAACTTATAAAAAGCTAACAACAAATTGAACTGAATTTAAGTAGCATTAATATAATATCGTCATAGGTAAAGTAAGAAAAAAAGATGGCCAATTTTTTTCACTGCGACAGAAGTAAGTAAGGTGAGATAAGAAACTGGTTATGATTTGGCCTTCTGCCAATTGCACCCACTATAGGTCACAGAAACACTCAGGATATGTGGATACAGAGGACAAACCTGGCCAAGTCTTCAATGTTGCACACTCACATAATACACGGGCTGTTGGGCAAACGCTTTTTATCAAGCTTTCCAGTACATTTGACTTTACGCTGACAAGGTACATTTTACTTTGTAATTGCAAGGCTGCTGTGAAAACTTGAGATACTTTTGAAGATAATAATGAAACCACCCAGTATATCAATTGACTATTAGTGTTCATAATCTGTAATTAAAATAAACATTTACAAACTCAGAAGTATTTGAATGGTAATTTTCAATACTGAAACTTCTTCATATGAGAGATCTGATTTAAAATGGACCACAGGGATAAACAAGGTTTATTCAAAATAAGAAGCCCATTTCATCCTATGATCTCTTACATTTATGTAATTAATGATGATTGATACTTGCTAATACACACCTGGCAGTCTGTATCAGCACAAACACTTCCCACTGCTGATAATTCTGTTCCACTCCTACATCCACAGAACCGACATGCTTCAGAACTGCTGGTGGTCGGTTTGCCTACGGCCACAAGAGAGAACAAGGCCAAAAATTTTCTAATGAAACACAAGGGACTGATACTCTATCAGACATCAAAGCAGCAGTGATAGAAAACAACCAGAAATCCAATGATTCTTATGCAGCTAAACTATTCTACTTTTATTAACAAACATTTAAAAATACTGTCCTAAAGCAGGTGAAAATCACAATAATCAGGATAAAGAGCAAGTAACAGCTGTGTTTTACCTGTCTGTTCTCTAAACTCCACCATAGCCTTCATAGTTTTAGAATCTGCTAATGCCATCAGCCAGAAAAGTTTGGTCCTACCACAGCCCTCATGGAGATCAACTTTGATAGCTTCTTCTTCTTCTTTGAACACCTGTCAAGTTAACCAAACAGATACTAAACAGCATGTTTACTTGGAGCATGGATGTGTGTCTGTTATTTCTGTCGTTCTCTCTTTGCATTTACACTAGGCATTTTATAGATTCTGTGGAGATTGTCTACTGCAAGCTGTTTTTCTTTTATACATTCCATAACTTGTACATATTGCAGATATGCAGGATAAAGGCCTCATGTTTTTAGAAGTAAAAATGAATAAAATGAATAAAAAATGAAAAATGAATAAAATTAACTCTTGATCTAACATGGTGGAGAAACAATAGTGCAGCAATGCTAAGAATAGAGCTGCACATTTTTTTTCTGATTTAACAAATACAGAACTTGAACTTCATAATTCCTACCCAACACATCCAGTAGGCCACAGAACATTAAAAGCACAAGATAACATCAGAAATATCTTCACATAACCATGCTAGTAGTCTATCAAAGCAACACTGAGAATAAGGGTCTTAATAACATGCACTATAGAGTAACAATAACAGAAGTGCGTAATACTAGTATTTTTGAATTCCATATAAATACACAGTGGCTACTTTTGGCACCAGTGAGGAAAATGTCAAGTTTTTGCAAAATAAAAAAAACTGCATGAGATCCTTAGGGAACTTCATGCGGTCTCTTCTTCTGCTCCTTATCCCAAGCTTTGAAGGCAGTTCTGTTTGCATTTGTTTCACCTGCAATGCAATAGAGGTTAGAATTTTCCCAGCTATGGATGTATACAACTCACTTTAATTCTTACTGGAATCAGAATAAAACCCCCCAACTGCTTCGCAGAATATTCACATAAGCACAACTGAGTAACTTACAGGCTTGTCCTTTGTGGAGGGGAGAGAAAATACATCAAAGAGGTATGTATGACTGAAGTTGGATAAAGAACAGGAAGCAAACAGAAAACAGGACAGAGGGAACATGGCAGAATTAAAATTCAGTTTGAGAGGCTTAACACGTGAGATGTAAAGGAAAAAGTGGTGAATAAAGAGCAGAAATTTAAACATGCTTTTAGAAGTAAATAGGAAAATCTGTTAAGTAGCTATTTTGGACAGATAACAGGAAAAATGTGAGGTTTTCTATGAGAGAAGAACTTACTTTTTATCAACTGTAATCTGAACAGGCTATATAGGAGAAATCAGAAAAATGAATGAGACTAGACTGTGCCGTGCCATGACAGTAGAGTAGACATAAAATGATCTTAGGATGACAAAACAGGAAAATTTTAAAGGGGATTGCAAAGAGTCTGGCTAAGAAATAGAAGATAATAGACACACATGGAAGTGCCAGGCTGAGACTGCACTGCAAATGCTGTGGCACTAGAGAGGAGTGTTTCACTGGAGAGTGAAACTCAGTACCAAAGGTCTGAGGTTTACATCACACGTGCTCTAAACCAGCTGATTGCTTGCACTGAACGATCATTAGCAATGTGTCTCTGCATTTATCGTCTGATTTGCTTTTAATTTCACCTGGAAACAATCCAATTCATGCACTCCAAGTCTGCTCAATAACAGAAAACATTGTACTTTAAGAGATATGATAATCTCCTTTAAAAGCCCATTCCTGAATGTAACTAAAAATAGATGCATTCTAGGAAAGGGAGAAGAGGACTGAGTTCCATTGAAGTAACTTTATTAATTACATTTATTATCTTAATTTTTTTACAAATATAAGTAGTCAGAGGGGAATGGGAAAATAAAGGACCACAAAAAAACCATAAATGAGAAACAGTGGCAGGAAAGAGGAAATGTTCAATAATTCCAGAAGTAAAGGCATCTTCAACATTAATTTCAATGACAAAAAAAAAAAGATGCAAAGAAAACGTAATTTCAAATTTAGAGATGAAAAGGATAAATGAATACCACAGAAGAATACTAATTAGCAGAGTACTCAGCAAGTTACAAAAACTCATATCTTGTCAATCCTAAAAACAAACCCAAAAGAAGTCAAGAAATTTTCAAGCTTATGGATAGGGCAACATTTATCTGTGAAAACACAGTGAAAGCTGGAGGAATATTGAAAAATAAGAGAAGACTCATAGGGGAACCAGTAGGAATATTTGCTGTCTAATCATCTTCCTGGATATTAAAAAGGAATACACATACATGAGAACTGAAGGGGTTGGCAAGCACTGACTCATGACAGAAGTAGTAAAGGAGATAAAATTTACTAGGAATAAAGAACCAACATAAACTTAAGAAAGTCTATGCAGCTTCTAAATTCGTCTAAAAAAGCATTTCTAAGCAATGTTAAACAAGAGGAAAAAGCTGATGCAGCGTTAAGAACTAGAACTAGGAACAACTGCAAGATTTTCTAATCTTTGTGAAAGATAAAGGACAAGAGAACGTACCCATAACAATTAAAGAGAATTAACTGGAAGCACATCTATCCCATCTCCAAAATAAAATAAAACACCCTTTTCAGATTCAGTATTTGCTACTAGCTTTTGGCTATATTTCATTTGGGGAGATGCACACAATGATGCAGTGCACTCAAAATGGGGCCACGTATACTCTACCTGTCTCTGGTGAGTTTTTGTTCGCCGATGGAGATGAAGGAATCGGTCACAGTCTGTGCACAAATTCCCACAGACATTACATAAAATGATTGCAGCAGTTTCACCATCATCATGGTTATCACACATTGGCTGAGAGAAAAAAAGAATAAATTCCTCTTTATTAAGTCCTTCACTTCCTTTCAGCATCACACCCCCACACCTCCCCTCCAATTTATAAAAGAGGATAAAGAACTTGTTTGGACTACTAATGCTACCTTTAAAATTATCAGTATTCAAATAATTATTTCTTGACACAAACCCCCTCAATTTATGACATCAGTTTTTCTGATACTCTTCATCTCATAGTCTGTGTGATGCACCAAAAAATGTGTTTTTCAACAACAGAGTTGAGACATCACTTGTAACTAGTCTGAGAAGAGGCTGACGTGGCAACAAAGGGTTACAGCCATGTTAACAGGAAAGTTCAGAGATATGAGCACTCGGGTCAGTCAACAGGCATGATATTTACCCTTCATTACTTTGATATGGTGTGTTTACTCTTTTCAAACATCTAAACTAAGCTGTAGGTCATCCATACCTCAGAGACAGTGTGGTTGAAGTAAGAAACTCCAAAATCCATCATAAAATTAAGTTGCTCTACTGACATTTCTTTTTCTAATTCAGCAGGATTCTGTTTTGCAATACAAAATATCCCCACAAATAGACTTCAGCAACTGATTTTGACTTTGCACATTCTGAGAACAAGTTTCCATTGTAATACCAGAACATGTAGTTTTGATGATACTCTCATGCAACTTAGAACAGAGTTCTTTCAAAGCAGTTCTGGCAGGAAGACACACAGCTCACCTCAACATTTGCATATATTAATGTGAAATGGGATTGGGGAATTTCAGGCTGGGTTCATCAGCAGCTTTGAATACCTGCTTGACAATATCTGGGCTGCTCCTCTGACATCTCCAAGATCCTTGACCTTCTTAATTACCTCCGAAACCTCTGTGTTTACTTCCCTCTCAGCAGAGTTTTATTCCTTGCTGCTGCAGCAGCTCTATCCCTCCTGTATTCTGTTTCTACCTGCACTGAACTGCTTTGGATGCTTCTTTGGTCTAACTATACTTCGTTGCTATTGCACACCCTTCCCTTGCTTCCCACAGGGATCCACTGAACCAAGATATACAGAGGCCTGCTTCATTACCATGCTCTTTCTAAAATGGTATTAAAAAAAATAAAAAATCAAAAGCTTTTTTCTCATACTGAAAAGTACAGGCATTTTGTCAACTGAAAAGTTTGGACAGAATAATATTCCATATCAAATTTATAAATCTCTGAGACAATGGTAGTTTTACTAAATTCAGTTAGAAGGAGTTTTCTCCCTGGTGTAAATCAATCATTCTCTAGTGAGATGGGGAAGAGGAAGCTAAATTACAAAGAAGTAGTTATTGAGTAACACAAAGTAATTGATTTTATTTTGCGACAGGGATTAAGACAAAGAAAAAGCTCTGATAGAGGGTGCTGTACGAACGGAGTCAATCACTAGAAAACTAATCACACAGATGTTAGGAATGCCTTGTTTCATCCTGAGTACTGGCAAAATTGCAACATTATTGTTTTAAGTTGGAATTTCTGCTTTCTGAGCAGTGCTTATCTAGACTGGGATGGAAGAAAAGGGAGAAGGGCCAAGTTTATAATTTTCTATCATTATTCTAAATTCTTTGATGAGTGAATATATCGAAATAACCACAAAACCGTATGATTTTCAGTCTCACCATCTGTTTCTGTTGTCCGTCCTTTCCCATCCATCTTCCTGAGGATAGTCTATCAACATGATCCTGATCAAGTACACAGAGGGATGCTAAGGCCAGCCACAGCTATTGAAAGGCAAGGTAGAATTAAATGTCTTGGACATACTGGAATCAAACCAAATTAAAATCAGATTGAAGGGATAAATTTTTCAGATAAGAATGTCACCATTACCTGCAAACTCTATTGTTGTTAGCTGAAGCCTGCACATACAATGCATATTGGTTTTCCAAAATAAGTCAGGAACATTATAAAACTTATTTAACTTCTGGGAACTAGCTTGTTTCTTTCAGGTATGTCACTTTATGATTATAAATACAGTAGTCAGTGCACACGAAAGAAAAAGTAGAGAAAGATCAACCAAAGCACATTATGAAGAAATATCAGGAATAGACTTGCACATTGGTCCAAAACATTGCAGGCTTCGGGGAAGAAGAAATTCAAGGACACAGACTAATAAAAATAAAATCAACCCCAAAAACAACCACCCAAAACTTCAGCTCAGTGAGACTGGTTTCCCTGTTCCCTCCTCACTGCACAGGGCAATTGACATTACCTAGAAAAGGGTTTTGAACTAACTAGTCCAAGGAAGCTTTCTTCTCTCTTCTTCTCCACTGACTACAGTGAAATCCTGAACAGATGAGTTACATGAGGGCGATCTGTCAGCGCAAACAAACTGAAAGGCACTTAACAGTAACTTTTGTGAACAATCTTTAACCAAACATTTGATTTGAATAAAATTGTTTTTGTTGAGAAACTTTACTGGACTCTCCCCAGAAACCCCACATCTCCATGACACAACTACAATCAGTCACAGGAGCAGCTGGGCTGACATTTAGGGCTCCTCTAAGACCTGATTAAACTAATATGATGACAGCAGAAGCCAGTGGTAGTCTGTGACTCTGACCTCCAGAAAGCAGAGACCATATGAGTAACAAAAATGATGAAAAGAACAACTGGTACAGCCTTTTAAGATGGAAAACATGAGTGTCAAATACTTGCAAACTGCATTTTTTTTCTACTTTTATATGCAATCATTAAGCTTGAGAAGCTAAAATCTCTACTCCCTACAACAGCAGGAATATCATAATTTACGGATATGCTTTTCATGGTATTTCAAGCAATCTGGTAAGGTTAAAGTAGTCCTCAGTTCCTAGAAAAGATTCACAAAGTGAAGAGCAAGGAAAGAAAACGAACAGGTTTCACCATGACAGTAATAAAGGGCTCAGCAAATATTTTTTACGACAAACACCAGTGAAGCTTAACTTAATTGTCTCAGAGAACATCTGTTAGAGTGCTTTCATAATAGCCTTGAAATGTGGCAGCTGATTACCTAGAAGTCAAACCACTTATAGTAATTGCTTGGAGAGCTGAAAGAAGACGGCTGATACATATTGTGCAATTTTCCACAAAGATGATCTCAGATTTAGTGTAAGGCAAGTGTGACAAAGTCCATGCAGAATTATTTAAAGAATAAACCCCCAAATGTATACAGGCATCACACTTATTCTTCATTATTTCTGAGATTCCTAAGATACCCATTTAATTCTAATTCAGTTTTGACTTGTGTATTTCTGACATATAAGAAGGTTCTTGAATAGGCTTCTACCACACATTTACAATGAACTAATGCTAAGTTTGGTGAAGTTCTTACTCTGGTTGTTGCAATGCACCTCACAGGTGATCTGTACTCTTCTTCCATTTTGGTCAGAGCTATGATGGTTTCGGCAATAGCATTCTTTGTCACACGAGACCAAGCTTCTGACAGATGACCCTGTTAAAGAGGAAACTCCATTTATTACAGCTTTTATTAAGAGCAACTAAAATTGTAATTAGAACTCCTACAAAACATAAGGTTAGTACCTCAAAGTGAGAACAGAAAAAGAAGAAATGGGAGATGACTTTGGTAAATTAGGTGTTTTCACTGAATCATTTGTGTTGGAAGGGACCTTCAAGATCATCTAGTTCCAACACCCTTGCCATGAGCAGACACACCTTCCACTAGACCAGGTTCCTCAAAGTCCCATCCAACCTGGTTTTGATTTTTAAATCAGACAGAACTGGTAAAAATTAGCTCTCAAATACTGAGGCGAGCGATTGAGGCTGTCTCTGAGCAGCTACTGGTATAATTAACTTCATTAATTAACTTGGAATAGGTAGACAGCATACGATTTGAAGAATGGAAAGTCCTTTTCCTAAAGTGTCCCCCACCCCTTCTGGAGAAAGAAAGATGAAGAGCGAGAGCAGGGATAAGTGACTGTGACCAGCACACAGATCACAGTTGGGTTCCTAGAAAAATTAGCTTCATGTGCCTAGCTCAGCCTCCTCAACAGACTCGACAGCTCCTGTACTAGAAAGGAATTAAGAGGAGTACACAGCAAACATCAAAACCACAGCATACTTTCCAATCTTTAATATTCTGAGCCTGTGGCACTGACTCATACTCTCAAGTTTCTGATTCAGAGGCTGCTGCATCCTTCAATTCTTATCTTAATCTCTAAAGTTTTAAACTTCGTGCTGAAGGTGACACATAATTGAGATTCACTGGACTCTAAAAAGGAAGATACAGTGACTAACTCAGATCCAGATACCTACACATTGCAAATGGTGAAAAAGTTATGTGAAAGGAATCACATTTGTAACCTCTATGAAGAGGATTGTTAGACTGATGCCACCCTGCTGATAATCAGCAGCTCTAGAAAGCCTTAAAAAAGTTTTCCAACACAGACAGACTTTAATCGTAACTCATAACAATTTTGAGATTCTAAAATCTTGCAATCAGAACTGACAGTAGCAATTGCAGAGAATTCCCATCCAGCTTTAGCAACTTTGAGAAGGAACCTCCTTAATCTAAGCACAGTGAATGATTTAGAAAACAGGACTCTCACCCTGAAGATACTGAAAAACCTTTCAAAGAGTATTCACAGAGAAAAATCTGTGTAATTTAGCTCATCTCACTGAAATAGGTGCAGAATTAAGGAAAACAAAAACAACCACCCAACTAAATTCCTTTCCCAAGAAAATACACAAAACCTTTTTTCGTTTTGCCACTATTGCTTCTGGGAAATAGCTGAATCACTTTTCATCAGTTTTTCTGCCAAAAAATTGTCTGAAGCAGAACTATGGAAAACTTAAGCCCAGATAAATAAAGCAGTAAGTAACTATCAGTGTAGATTTCAGTGACTGAAGGAAGTCAATCTCAACCAGAAAATCCATACAGTAAGTTTACATAGTTACATGAAAACAATGCTACTATTTTACTTCACAGATAAGTTTTACTTTTCAATTAAAGTTCTGAATGCTCAAGATTCAAAAATTAAACTTTAAAGTTAATAATGTTAGAAAATAACCCCCAGTTATTGTTTACCTCTAAAATTTCTAGTATAAGCAACTTATTAAAAAGCTTATTTCAAAACCTGATTTCTGTTTAGAAGAATCAGAACTCAGTTGCTACCGTTCTTAACCCTAGATTCTATAAAAAAAATTGTATGTTTTTTGTTTCTTGAAACCAATTCACGTTTAACAGCTCAATCCAACACTAACTGTAACAAAAGTAACAAAAAATGTACTTTGCATTATCAGAAATATTTGAAAATCATCCACATTTAAAGGATAGAAACTCACTGCTGCCATGTCTTTAATGAGTTTAATGATGATCTCTGAAATCTGTGTAGGTGTTGACCCCTTCATCCACCAATGACTTTCACCTCGCCGAATATAGCTGCAAAGGGTAAATGGCAATAGAAGAAATAAACTCAAATAATTAGCTAGTATTTGTCAAAATCTAGCACAAAGAAATAGTGTACATACTCAGCATACAGTAGGTTGCAGTTCATTACATATTTTTAAACAAACCTGGAATTGAAGATCATTGGAAGTGTGACTGTAGTAACTCCTTTGCCTGCAGTAGTGCCAGCTGTCCCTGTGATAGTAGTTCCTTTGGCTTTTAGCTGTACAGTGAGAGCTTTGGCAATGCATCCCAAAAACATGTCCAAGATACCTAGTTTGTTCCAATCTCCTTTTTCTGTTGAATGGATTATATCACTTATATCTGCTGGTGGAAGAGACTTCACCCCTATAATACTTGCGAGGCGACTGGGGGTTACCTCAGGCAAAACACGCCTCAGTAATGATGTTACCTGGAGAAAAAAAAAATCAGAACACCACGATTCTTACCAAGAAAGCTGGAGTTTTAAGCAAAACAAATTCAAGTCCATCTCAACAAGTTATTTCAGTTAGAAGGACTCAATGAAATTGCTGTACTTAATTATCCTGTAAGAAATTCTGCAATATTTCTATGTTACGATGAAGTGTTTATTTATGTAAGCAGTGAGACAAGGTCAAGTGGTACAAAACTGATCTCACTCAAACAATACTTAGTCTCCACATAAAAACAAAATTATATTTGGTACTGGACTTAAGGTAACAGTGATACAGATATTTGTAGAACTCTGATTTTCTTGCATGGTACAGACATGTCACTCACTTTACATGCATTATTGAGATGCCAGAAACTGTGGTAGGACTGTTAGAGACACTTAAGCCTTCTGGAAACAAAGTACTTGCATGAGGTACTGAGAATTATAATACTTTTTTCTGACTCCTTTGTTTCTCCTTTTGGTAGTCTAACTGAATTTTTTGCTGTGCCAATAGCTCTGGACCCAACAAGAGCTGTCTTGAAATGACATAACTTCACCAACTGGTGAAGCTGAGGTTGGAATTGCAAGTATCATGCAAAGTTTGGTCCAAATCCGCATGAAACCTGATGAAAGCTTAAGGACTTAACATTTCATACGTAATTTTGCAAGCTCTCAAGGTTCTCTTGAAAAGCTATTGCATATCTGCAATAAATCACAATTGCTAAGTATCTGCCTGCAGGCAAGTTGAGATGTGAGATTTCAACAGTTCAGAAGTTGTAACAGGAAGAATAAAGAGTATGAGACATAAAAACTTCTGCAACAAAACTTAAAATCCACCTGAAGAAGGCACAGCACCTAGCAACACAACAGTGCATTAACTATACTAATGCAAATATTTTATGTTTATGTTATTAACATTATTATATATATGCGTATTTATATATTATGTGCATATAACTATATATATACACTCAGACAATGTTCAACTTCAGAAAGAAACAGATATTAAAACTCATCTTGAGGATACCAAGGGTACAAAGAAGATGCCTAGCTCTACCTGTCTAGCACACTACTACACTTGGAGCCTGAGTGTAAGACAGATGCTAAGAACTCACGTCAGATCCGTAACAGACTCCGGTAATTAAAAACCTCTCATCTTGCCTACACAGGCTATATGGGCACTATATACACATGATATGAAATACTGAAAACCACTGTGCTGTTCATCTGACAGATATTTCTACCGTGCTCTACTTATTAAAAAAACAACCACCCTAAAACCTAACACTTCGATTCCCAGAAGAAATTCTGCCTTTTTTTCAAGCACAAGACTTCAGGATTTTGAAGACGCTTTTCTAGGAATACCAAGACCTTGGAGGAATGGTCAGCACTGACCTGCCTCTGCACCCTGGGAGAAGCTGTGTGTAGCAAGGAGAAGAGGTCCTGGAGCAGAGTGAGCTGCTGGGCCAGGTACTGGCGGCCCACATTGGAGCCGCTGAGGGCCAGGACCATGGAGAGCAGCTCGAAGCAGTAGGCATCCGAGGAGGCGTCCTCGTCGCTGGGCTGCGAGTTGGCGTTCTCCTTGCTGGAGATGGCGTGCTCCCACTCCTCACGGACGCGCGTCGCCTCCATCCGTATGGCCTGCACGATGTGGGCACACACCTGCCCAAACAGGAGCCAAACACACGTCAGCTCTTAAAAATGTCTAGCAAGTGCAAAACGTTGTGGTTCAGGTATCTTCACAAGTATGGCTAAAAGAGAAACCTGTGAATTCTGGCCTGTACTTAAATTATTTTTTTGTATAAATTCAAATGATGATTAAAATGCTGAATTTGCTCATCTCTGTTTTGGAAAGTTTAATTGAAATTATTTTATATTTCATTTCAGACCCTGCTTTTTCATTTACTTTTCACATAGAATTCAGGCTAAAAAATCCCACTCCACATAAAGCCCCGAAGAAATAGCTTTACTCAACACACACAAATAAAAAGCACTTATTAAAATATTCTCTTGTCCAGTTTAATAATCAGAAAGCTTAAAAAAAGCTGCGCAACAACAGCATGGTAAAAAGCATTTTTAGAAGAATACAATGTTTGCCAAGGTAAGTGACACAAGAGCAGATTCTGCTTAACTTACTAAACTAAAAATTCTCAAAATTAATCAACAGCTCTTATTGTGAACATCTTCATAGCAACAGTCACAGAAAATGAGCTTATTTATTACAAGACAACAATATTTAATCCTGAAATAATTTCAAAAGGAACAAACCTGTTTCTGCAAATTTGTCAGTTTGCTCCGGCTGAATATGATCCCTACCATGTGCTCCTTCAGGTCTGCATCTGATGTTGCCTTCATAAAAAGCATATTTAATATTAGAGCAAAAGTTTCAAGAACACTTCCTAATTACTGTAGTAATTAACATGGAATGTATCAACAAACTGTGTTTTGTAAGCCAGTAGCTTTTTTTACAGGAAGATATATAAGCAAGATCAATTTAGCTACATTTAATAAATACCGCTTCAATGCATTAACTTTCTCTTTTTAAGAGGAATTTAAGCATCAAATGAAATAATAGGCAAGAAGAGTGGAGTGCAGTTCCTTCATACCTTTTCTCTACATATTAACAAAGCCTCTCTTGAGGCAAAAGATAATAGCCAGGACTTTCAGGCTGACCATTACTACAGGTGTTATATACTTCTGTAGTTGTGAGCATCATTTGCATCACCCTTACTATGGGGTTTCCATTAAATGCATTTGCCTCAGTTATAATTTACTTTTTAAAAAAGTCACTGTGGTTTACTATTAAAAAACTACAATAATATTTAAAAAATAAGCAGTTGCAACATTTTAATTCTGTTTTAATCTAAAAATTATACACCATAAGAAACGGAACAAATACTGAAAATCATCCAGGACCATTTTTTTTTTTTCAGCAAAGTATTATGGATAGAATACAAATAAATACATTGTGTACTTTTTCTTCTCCTTCTGGGGAAGACAACAGGGCTTTTTCTTCTTGTTCTGGGGTTGGCTCAGCATCTCCGGAGATAAGTTTCCCAAATACCTGGAAGAATGACAATGATAAATAATTGACTCTACAATTCATAGTAACTTTCACTGTATAATATATCATTAAAATCCCACCTGGGATGTTATAAGTCGGAATACTCTCAGTGTCTCAGATTCACAATTTCTTTGTTGAGCCACACTTGCAGAAATCTGGCCTGCTATTTTAATGCTTTCACCATCTTTCCATCCAAGAATTTTTACTTGTCGAACTCTTAGTGTGTTCTCTGGACCCTTCAATTCAATTTTGATGATGTGATTATCACCCCCAGGAAGTTCACTTGTTACCCAGCCAATATGTCTTGAATCCAAGTCTACCTATTAGAGAGGAATAAGAAGTTGGAAACTGACATTACATCAAACAAAAAGTCACCTACCATCATAAATCACTGTAACAAATGCTATGCTAGTAATGAGTAATCACAACCCGAGCATTAAGACTTATGTTTAATTACAAAAATATTCAAGCTCCTGAGTTCAGATTAAAAAGTGACATACAGCCATTTCTGTTTTATCTGTAAAGCTGATTAGAAATAGTGGCCTACCTATCTCTTTTATCCTCAAAACGACAATTCATGTATTATAAAAAAAACAACTCTTAAAACTAGTATTTGGTCACTACTTTTATGAAGAAAAAAACCAGCCTCTATAATTTAACTGAAAATATGACACACAATTATCATTAGATACATTATTTCATCTCTATTCACACCAACTCCCAACAAAGAAATTGCTACCCTTACCAAGACATGCAGGACTTAACTGTAAAAAAGGGAGATGAACTGAATCAAATGAAGTTTATTTTAAAGTAAATACTGTTTAAAAAAAGGGAACATAAATAATGCTATATGAAATAATGTATTTAATATGAAACTGCAATGTCACTGCTGGAAACCAAGCACTTATAGGGGGCAGTATCTCATATCACTAATCAGAGAAACCCAAGTCTTGAGACAAGTGAGCTCTCTCGCTTACCCATGGGCTCATTTATAATCAAGCTAGTATTTGCTCTTTCTCATTTCTGCATTAATTCTCAGTGTCTGCACTGAACTATGCTGCAGCAGACAAGGCTAACTTTTTTTTTTTTTTTTAATACCATGAGACAGGATACAGTATGTGGGTGTGCTGGAAGGTAAAAAGCTGTTGGAAAAATGTTAGAGCAGAGGGAGCACAGCTGAATCAGTCCCTGCCTGTGTTCTGGGAGTCTTTTTCTGGAAACCTTCTACAGCTGAAAGGATAAGTTACCATATAGTAATTAAAACTAAATTAATCTAAGGAACATTTTATATTTCCCTGTTCTGTTTCAGTAGAAAAGTAAAAGCTTGATAAACAGTCGGTATACATAACTGAATTCTGCCATTAACAATACAGTATTTTCCAAGGCTTATTATAGTGTCTAATACTTGCAAAGTAATTTATCTACCAGAAGAAATGGAAACGATTTGCTCAGAAAAATCTCTGGTATGTACACAAAAAATGACAGCAATTTTTCTGTGTCAACTGGTAAAATGTTTACCTGCTTTATTCTGCAGAGATCTTCTACTGCCTTGCCAGTTAGGAAGGTCATGGAGGTCACTTTGTTCTGCAACAAGCAAGCAAAGTAAGAATGAAGCACTTCAACTTAGACCATTCTGAGCACTACTTCTGTATTAAGAAAGTATGCACATAAAAGAGAAACTGTTTCATTATAAAAAAGCCCTCCGTGACCTAAAGCAAGGACAAAGAGTTCAAAAATACAGCTCTCTAACACAGTCCGCTCTTTGTATTAAAAGCTGTAGTTCAAATACAGGTATCTATGTAATGTTACTGTACAGATCAATAAACAAGAAGGTAGAAAGTCTAGAAAGTTTGGATTTTATGATTGGTCCTTATTTCAGTGCTTAGGCAGAAACCATGAGCAAGAAAAGTAGCTTAAAATAATTAAATGATGGAAAATACGTCTGAAATAGAACATGCCACTAAAAAGTAAGTTTCCCCGTTTCAGTTTTATGCAACTGCAAATTCAGAGAGATTGGTCTGATCATAACAGTTCCTGCTATCTAAATCACAGGACTTAGAAACTTTACTTTGAGATGTGAACTTGTGAACTAGAATTACCAACTGACAAGGAAAACAGCGCTCCTTGTTTGATAAACACATACAGCTTGGACTATGCACCTTCAATGAGAGACAGTTCCATTTTCCTCTTACCCCAAGATCTCTGGAATTGTCTACATGAACACAAACGTAACGTGCGTTGATTCCTTTTACACAGTTAATTGTGATGTTTTTAGTTTTGTTTTTGTCCTCATCTCCTGATTCCCAGAACGTTTCTGTAGACCCATCTGTTAGACTACCAATCATGGCAGGTCGGCTTGATGTTTTAATGTCAACGATGTTGGTTAGGTCTTTCAGACAAACTACTATACACAGTTCCTGTGAAAACAAATGGAATTTTTTTAAATACTTGAGAGCAAGCCCAAATACAGGCATGATTTACAATTTTTAAAACTGCACAGGCATTTCTGTTTCGACGAATGTGCTCAAGAAATTTGTTCTTTTCTGATTCAAATTATTCAGTCCTTTAAACCAAAGGAAACATTAATAGCCAAGAGCTGAATATATTAGAAAATGTCAAAATATATTAGTAAATGGAAGAAACACTTTAAAAATATTACGCAGAAGTATTAATTCATGTTCCTTGGAATAACAGAAAGAAAAAGATGTAAGCAAAGAAGAACTGGAAGTACACAATATTAGAAAAGTTAACCAACTCCATGACATTCCCCAAAAACTTGACTTGCAAACAAGCACAAGCACTGCTCAAAAAATTTAGGTTTGAGCGATATACAGGCTAAGGGTCAATATTTGACCCTCTCAAGCTAAATTTGAGAGCCTAAATAGCAGGGACAAGATCCATAATTGAGTTATGTTCAAGGAAATACAACACTGCAATAAGGATTAAAAACTAATTAATTAAAATGAATTAAAATTGATTAAAAGTAAAACTCAATTAATTAAAATTTTTTAATTTAAAGAGAATCATCATTGGAAATACAGACTGTTCACAAATGATCCCTACTTCTGAGCCAGAGCTGTAATACTTGCCTGATTCATGACTTCAAAACCAGACTGAACGCTGATACTAAAACTCTCTTCGCTATCTCCATCATCAGATTTAGACAAAATATTGTTGATATGATGAAAAACATTGCTCTGGTGCAGGAACTGGTGATCAGATTGTTTGAATTTAAGACTCCAGCACCTGAAAACACATTTAGTTGACTTTAAAATTTTGCATGTTGGCAAAAGACATAACTTACCCATGAAACTATTAATTACATTTTTGCTTCTCAAAGTATTTCCTATAAACATTTAACTTCAAATATTGCAGGATCTCAAGTGTTTCTAGCGCACCATTTGAGGAAAGCAGAAACAAACTTTTCTTAGAATTTTAATAGTAAATGCAACCTTTGTTATTCATTTTGTGTCTTTGAGACAAATACACAGAAAACAATCTCAAAGTTTAAGTATACTATCCAGGTGACAGATTTCTGAGCACTACACTACTATGCACATACACACAGATCCTACTGTGTTACTCTGTAAGATGTTTTATTTTTCACACTGGACACAGTATAGAATTTAAAAGAAAGTACAATCCTCTCTACAAAGTCTTTTATACTATTATTTTTATGTATAAACATGGAAGTGACTCCTGTATATGTCTTCCCTAGTGGTAAAGATACATGTGCTCCTTGTTGCACTAAGTTTTCAAGCATCCTATTTACATTGCAAATAATCTGCAATTCTACAACATTTCCAGCCTTTTCAATAATTTTCTTGTGCTTACCTTAAGGCCATTTGCTGTAATGCACTACCACTGGGAAGTGACATCATAAGATCAGAGATTGTCTGAAGAAGGCGATGGAAAGTGTGGGGTAAGGGGTGAGCAGCTTCCCCAGCAATCACTATATCTGACAGAGGGTGTTCACACACTCGTGTGTCTTTTTCCTATAGAGCAAAGCCATTCGTATGTTAACAGACTTTCTGAGACAAAAGGTTAATAAACAAAAACATTTCTGCTATTTGCTTTGAGAGTAACTGCAACAATCTTGAAATGAATGTCAACTTGATGCAGCACTTGTTGGACAATTTTAACAGTAAGTTACTCTTGAGCCTTAAATGGGGAATTTGGGAAGCATATTATATACTGCCACATACTTCTCATGATTTAAAGATGTGAAACATTACATGGCAAAAATTTGAAAACAAAGAAATAAACCAGAAATAAATAACATATTACAGCAGTTGAAACCAACTTTATCTGAGCAACAAAATCCAGCCATAGCAAACTTGGTAACTAAGCTAATGTTACCAGTTGCTGCATTTCATTAGAGATGTGAAAATAATTCTAAGTTAAGGTGTGTCAGTATCAGAAAAGCAGTGTACTGGGTTACACTGCTAGAAAGACTAATTTCAGAACAACTAATTTCAAAACTGGATTAGATTTGAAGTGAAATATTATCCTGACTTACTGACTGCACTAGCAGGGGTTTTTTTTAATATTCATGATAATGTTTTAAATCAGAGCTAAGCTGAGAAGAGGTTATATGAAGATGTCTTTTGGAAACGTGAAATGTTAGCCTTTACCATTTTGCATTTTCAGAACTAGATGTTTCTTAAATCACTAAATTAAGTATACCTAGTGCACATATAATTACTAAATTATTTATATATATACACACATACACAGCAGTACATAAATTAATTATGCATTTTTGTAATTAACCATGGACTCCTCTTAGAACACTGAAAGACATAGTAAACCAAACTATAAAACTTCCATAAAAATATTCTCTCTTTTTTCAGGGCACAGAAGGAATAAAAAACAATTTTTTTTTAATGGATTATCAATGTGCTTGTGCTTTTTTTACTTTATTTTTCCATGAATACGAAAATAAAATGCTTTAGATGTTTTCCAGATTTATCAGCACATAGAAAATGATGATTCAGAAGAAAAATTAATCTACATCTACAAAATGGATTCAACTACAAGTAAAGATTTTGTTTCACAGAGGGAGGATTAAAGAATTTCTTTTTTCACATTCGCCTACAAAATCAGCAGAACCTCACTTACTTGTTCTGCATTTTCTTTGTTTGATTTATTTTCTTCATCCTCTTCTTCTTCAGGCTCTACAGGTGCAGGAGTCAGGGAAGCCACAAAATGCCATAAAATATCATGAAGAGAAGTTGTTTGAATGACATTACAAAGAAGCCAATTGAAGGCCTAAAACAAATTACATACAAGGAGTTACCAATTGGTTAAGCAAGCCTAGAGTAAAACCATTTCCTAAACCAATTAGGTAAGGAGGTTCACTGATGATTTGGACAGGCAAATAATGCAAAGGTCTTCAAGTAAGATGTTATTGCTCTGCAGCTAAAAGCTTATTAAAATGAGAACTAATCACAAGGAACTTAGAGTAATCTTAACCAAAAAAATTCCAAGACAGAATTAATGACCATCTTATTTTAAGCATACAAGAGTCATCAGTACATGAATACCTCCATGGCAAAGACTCGGCAAGCAGACTTCCGTAAGGCTTGTTTCATTGCTATTTCAAGTCCTTCCAGATCATGATGCTGGATTACAAATGCCAATACTGGCCACTGGAAATTTCTCTCTCCTTTGGAAAGAGAGCTGTGGGCGGAGATTAACCGAGAAAGTTCAGGTGACGGATGTCTCAGGAGGGAGGACCCCACTTCTATTCAAAAGCATAAAAATATGCATACATTAGATTCCTTGTGCATTTCAATTTTATAACCACAGTAAAAATAAAAAGCAATAAAGCATTTTTAGAATAGATTTTTTTTTCTGAGAGAAAAATGTACTAAAAAAGCATTATGGAAAAATGGTACTTCAACTGAGAAAAAAAATACCATCTTCACTTTTAAATCAGGCACAGAAGATTCACCACAAATTTTAGAATTGCAGAAAATCCTAATCCAATTTTATGCTAATTCTGTGCCGATTACCAAACATTTAGTGTTTACTATTATTTTGATTTGTGACAAGAGAGTCACTACACGTATTTATAATAAATATATTTGTCTACAGTTTCCAAGAAGAATCGCAAATCCCTGAATCATTTTTCCCCGCTTCTGTCGTCTGCGCTCTTACCCGCATCTCCACTGTTGACTCGTCTCCTGGGGATTGCCTTTACACGTGCTGGCAAAATTGAGTGCTGTTTATCATATTCTGAGGCAACAACTGAATATGATCTCTGAAAGACTGTGCGCTTTGCAAGATCTGTATCTGTGATTGGACTGGTTTCCAAACTGCAAAGAAAACAGTGAAGTAATACATCCATTAACAAATATATACGGTATATCTGAATTATACACTAATAATTAATAAGGATACATGCATTTCATAATCACAGTGTTACTACTGCATGAAACTTTGCCTTAGGTACCTAATAACTGTTTAAATGCTGGAAAAGAAGGACACATATTAGAACTACACATGGTGAAAAAGCATGCAAGTGCTTTATAAACAAATGTAATGATGGACATGATGAGTTCCAAGAATTTAGGTATTTCTTTTAGAGAGATACAAACATTCAGATCATGCCTAAATTGAAGTTTCAGACCAAACTTCTCCTGAGAATGCATGTGAAAACATCTATGAAGTGAGTTTTTAATATGCAAGCCAACTGAAATTTTGAACTTCATGTGAAGTAATAGTTTCTAACATCATTAGCCTTAAAGTCAAATTTGAATTGCTACAGCTATACCTCTGACATATTTTACTCCTTACCTTCAGTGGACTTCTTACAGTCTGCAGAAGGACTCCCAGCTTATGCTGTCCCTACAGGCCTCAGGAGACCATGGTGTCCACAGTTTTAATAAAGGAATATACCAGTACGATGCACTCTTAAGGAGTTTTGTTAGAAAAGTTCTATTTCTGAAAAGACTATATTATAGATTGTAGTATTCCAATAAACTATTTGTGCAATCAGTATGAAATACAACAAATCGAAATAAAAACATATTAAAAGCAAATTTTCTCTTCATTACATCCTCATTATAATATGAGGAATCACTGACATCTGGAAACACTGAGCATCTAAGTAGTTTCTGGACTAGTATTAATAGTATGAGCCATTTTCTCCCTGGTGAAACAAAAATTTTTATACCTGCTTGAATTAGATCACAGTAAATTTACAATGACACAAGAAAGTGGATTAACCTGGCAGAAATCATCTAGCCCTCTTGTTTCTACACAGCATTGTCATTTCTTCAGTGCTATTTATATGCCCCACAGAACAAAGCAGAAAGATCTACTTTGAAAAGTGTAAGGTACTGGAATTTCCTCCTGTTCAAACTGCCCTTTAGAATGAAATCTTTAAAAGATAACAGCTACTTCCTTTCAAAAAGGCCATTAATCTGCACTCAATCAAGTCTGCAATGGTTACAGTCCTTGGATTATTGATCTTTAGATCACTTCTTCAGTTCTGTAGATTGTGGAAAATTTTTCTCTATGGGGAAATAAGCAGGCCTGAAGTAGAGGCTAGGGATACATTTCCCTATATGCTAAGAGCCCTTATCAAGTAAACAATTTTTTTTTTGTATTTGGATTCTAAACACAGGGTCTTTCTAGAGGGAAGTAATTGGTTTGAAGTACAGTAAAAAGTTTCAGTTTTGATTTGTATATTCCTTGCGTATTTACATATTCAAACATTCCATTGCTAACAGTTGAAAATACACCAGATATGCTATGATTCCGTGAAAATTTCCTAACTACAGCTTCATATGCTTTTATGCTGCCATTTCATATGCTGCCATCTGATACTTCAACTTCTTAACTGCAGCACTGTTTTCCCTTTTATTTTTTAATTTCATTTTATGCTGCTGCTTTAACATTTTTATGTAGCACCTAGAATTAGAAGGCAGTACCTTGGGGGCATAGATTTCATGTTGCTCTCTGGCTCTTCGAAGACATTAGGGCTTGCATCAGGAGTAACAGAGATGTACGGTGCAGGTACTGAAGTTGAGCGCAAGTATCTCATCTCATCCTGGAAGAGGTTGTCATCCTGGTACCCCACAAAATTTTCATGATGATGCCTACACCAAATGAGATTTTTTACATTAGGATTAAGGATTAGAAATTGCTGAAACACACACATACTACACAAAAGTTGTTTGCCAATACACTTTGTCAACCAATGCTATTCACTTACTCTTCACCTATTAATGCTTTTATGCTGGTTGTGACTTTAAAGTGTTCATGGAAGATACAGTGGCATTCTCAACACACAGGTAGTGGGGATCACCCTGTTCTATCTTTTAGTATTTTCATCAGGTCCAAACGTTTACCCAACATAAACACAAGACACTACAGTGAAATTTACTTAGAATTACCAAGATAGCACAAGTCTTCTGGTTTCCTTTTTACTATTTTTAACTGTGAAGAGAAAAAAGGAGCACATACATCTGCTACTAACACACGAAGTTAATCTCCTTGGGAAATTCTGAACTCCGTGGACAGAAACTGAACTGTTATAGAATATTTAGTATCTGAAAGCTACTTAGAGCATATTTGACTGTAGGAGAAAAATCCAACCTAAAAAACGGAACAAGATCATGCATCAAAACAGACAGAATTGAAAAGCATCATGAAGAATTAGGAAAATACGTATTTTTCTATCTAAGTTTTAGTTTACTTTACACACACATTTTTATCCAATACTCCATACAAATGTGTGTTAAAATCAATATTCATACAGTTCCTTTAATTACCTTGCTAATGTCTGTAGATAGAGACATGGCATCTTAATAGGAAAGTCTTCAGAAATTCCTTCTTTGAGACTGGGAAGTTGAGATTGGAATGCTTTTGCAGGGTTATAGCAGAGGATACTGGGCTCAGCAGCACTACTCAGTGACAGTAAATACAGTGCATTGGCTTTAATCACTTGATGAGCTTCCATAGTTGGCAAGGCACGAGGTGTCTTAACTTGCATTGGTTTTCTCCTAGATTGTTTAATCTAGATAAATTTAAATAAGGCATAATTAAATTCACCACAGGAAAATCTGACAACCTAGCTCATAATACTGCTGTGAAATACCTTCTATGACAAAACATATTTCTACTACTTTCCTACCTTTGCAAACACTTAATGAACAGCTGATAGTTTTGACATTTGCCTCAGGATTAATTTCGCATGCAAAATGTTTCAGAAAGGTCAGTTTAAAAATGAACTTAAACTAGCATCATTAATATCAATGTATTTGCATACTTTAAGCAAGATTTTGAAATTAGTCCTTGAAGACCAGTGCAAGAAAAACACCTTTTGTAGTATTCCCATTAAAAACCCAGCACTATTAAGCAGATAGAAAGTTAAACATATGGGCTGAAAATACCTTCTCTCTTGCTGCTGCTTGCTTTTCACGGAGATACTTTTCCCTGCATCGATCACACACCAAATACCATGTGCTCCCTCCAATGCCACCATCGCCACAATTCCCAGCCCATCCTCCACAGAAGTGCCCAATGCTGTTGTAACCTTGGCCACCTGCGTAGCGGCCACAGCCTACATCGGGGGAAGGTGAGAACAGGTTGTATCAAAAGGATTCTTATTCTACTATTTACTGCTGTAAAAGAGGGATGGAGAGGCGAGAAAGGAAGATGCTTGTCTTTTTTTGGCTTAATTTTCTACTCTTCTGGATGTCTGAATTGGTTACAAAACAAGGCTCTTGTCCACATGTCTCACCACTGTTCAAAGAATACAAATACACCATAGTTTTCAAGTTTCATAAAGAACTTTCTGAAGCATGAACAGCCCTGTAGTCAGACAGCTAAGTTATGGTAAGACCAGTATTGTAATTTAGCAAACAATATCTGTAATTTAGCAAACATAAAAACCTTGCCTCCTAGCTAACAAAGTTTAAGAGAGAATGGAGAGTCTTCTTTTGCTGGTTAGTTTCTCAGAAAGATTCAGAACTTTTAACTTTCCACACATAGTGCTAAAAAAAGTACATAGAAAAAGTACATAGAAAAAGTACATAAAAAATATTAAGTCACCAATGCCCAGTACTGACACAGCACACAGAATTTTTCTACTCTTGACAGCAGAACAGTAACAGAAAACCTCTGTCAAAGAAGCAGAAACTGTAACTGACCAATCAAATTTTTTATTTTCCATTTTCTCAGCACAGTTTCAAATCCTTAAGTGTAAAACACGGCATATTTCTGATGAGCTACTGTAAAGTCAGAGCATTATTTTGAGCTTGTCTCAAACAACTTTGAAACTTTAGATCCCTAACTCCTTAAAATTATACAGAAAGATGTGCAGATAATCCATATCCAAGTATAACTTTTAATTTAGTGTATATAATAGAAAGGATAACCTGATACTCTTTTGTAACAGTAACTAAATACCTAAATGCGTGTGAAATATACTTTATGAATGGACACAGGAATTAAAAATATGGAGTCTTACCTGGATGAGCTTGCCTCATGTGGTAAGTCACTGGATATGGATGGGATTCTCCACACAACTCACAGATGGTGTCTTTCTCAGGTCCTCCCACTGCAAGCTGGGCCATCTCACCAAAAAGATTTCCCCTTGGCCTAGCCTCAACCTTTTCTTTTTTCTTTTTCTCCTTTTTGGTTTTCTTGTTATCTTTGTCACTTTCCTTCTTCTTTAACACTGCACAAGACCCAGGACTTGGAAAAATCATGTTTTGGGAAGCTGCTTTAATAGTTGCTAAAGAAATATCTTCCCAGAAAGCTACTAAGTGCTGCAGTGTTAATGGAAGAGGAGACTTGGATTTCATTGTGTGATGACTGGATGTTTCAAAGGAGGTAGTTTCAGTTTTTCCATCCTCACACTTTTCATGTAGAGGTGGTTCTTTTAACATTGAGAGGACTTTATTTTTATTGATGCTACCCATTTTAGAGATATCTGGTCCATGAGGTGAAATGTTGAACATGTTAAGAGCAGATGATATTTCCAATGAATGTCTATTTTTCAACTTGGTTTCTTTTTCTTCTGCAGGTTGTTGAGTAAGACTGCTTCGTATGGGTGCATGCTCTTTGGACAGTTCTGGATTAAACTTCAAAAAAGATGAGCATGCCATGGCATCATGAACTATTCCTTCATGCCAAAGAAACGCGGCAAATACAGCTCGAGCACATTCTGCAACAGAAGGTGACATAGCTTGCTTGGCAGGTTCTATGGGCTTTGATCCATCTCCTTTGAAAAGGAAGTTGGATTTTTCCTTTTTGGGTCTTGTGTGCCTGCCAGCACACTTACGGCTCACTTTTGGAGATGCTCTCATGTCTTGCTCATCCTTCAGTGGTGCTTTCCCAATACTGAAATGAACTTTATTAGAACCATCGTCCAGACTTCTGAATTCGGTGTTGTCTTCGCAGGTAGTATCTGTAATGCTGTCAGTCTTTAAAGTACTTGAAGTACAGACTTCAACTACCTCACTGTGAAGATTTTCTTGTACGACATGAGGGGAAGGAGCTCTGTTTTCAGTTTCTGGTGCAGATTTCCCATCTTTTGCAATAATTTTTGGTTTGGGTGAAGTGGACCTCCCCCTTAAGGGTTCTGTTAGTGGCACTTTCTTTTTGCGAAGGGTGTCTGGATCTAATGTGTAAGAATCTGATTTGGAACGTTCTCGAGGAGGATCAAGCTTTGTTTTTACAGGGGATGAAGCTTTCTGAGGTAGAGTTTTGTCATGGGGCGAGGAGGATCGTGGAGAACTAGCACCAGATCTAATGCCTGTAAGTGTCTTTGTCTTTGGAGAAGATGACCGGGTTCCTGGGCCTGGAGATTCAGCTCTCAGACCAGGAGTTGTTCTTCCGTCAGTTTTTAGTGTTTGCAAAGTGTTATGATTTGGTGACAAAGACCTGCTGTGTGAGTCCGACCGCAACTTTGCAGCATCTGATTTCAGCATCAGGCACTCACTGGCTGATAAGCCATCATTATTTCTGGGTTTCTTCTGCTCGGCAGCAGCTCTGTTCATTCGCACATCAAGCTTGGGTGACCTGCAGTCAGCTCTGTGTTTTGATGACATGTCTGATTTTCCTGCTGGAGAAATGGGTCTAGCAGCTCCCGTGAAATTCATTCGGTCACCTGCGTATTATAGCATAATTGAATTGTCACATGTTGACAGTGATACCTTCAATAGTACAAAACAAACACTAAAGACCTGAACACAAGATAAAGATTAAACACATGGTTCTGCTCACATCAAAATGAGAGGAAACATGAAGGGATCTTTTTCCCCCAGCATACTTTTGATACATTTCCCAAAGATACAAAGAAACAAGTGTTAGGAAGTTTTTACAGAGAAAACACTGCTATGGAGGTATCAAAAGACACCATTCACTCTACAAAACACTAGTAAAGGAAGCGCAATTTACATCCTTAGGTAAATTCCAGGAGTTAACTAAGTTTACCACAGTTGCAAGAGAAACCAGGGGCTATTTATCTATTATCTCAACATGTGACAGGCTGACTGCAACAGGAAACTTGCATAGAGATCAAATGCATAGCCAGATTTATTTTCTTTAATGTTCAAAAGTCAGGAATTATAGGAAGTAAACACTGCTAATACGGCAAACTGGGCAAGAAGTTTGCAAATATGCTCAGAACTACTCAAATGGATATTCTGAAGAATCTACTTTTTAAAGACCACAATCCATCCATGTTCACTTTTACCACAACACTTAAAAGTCCCCCAAAACAACAAACCAACTTTTTTCAACCACTAAGTTAAATGGCCAACTCTGGCCAGTGATGTTCTCCTACTTGGATGCACTAATTTATTGTTCCTATGCACACTGACTTTTTACATATAGTCTTACAGCTCTGTAGATTAGTATAAGAACTACAGGTGTCTTAGTAGAAGCACATACAAGACAAGTATAAAAGTAGCTTATTAAGGCAGTCTGCTTCTGATACCTCTGTGAACCAATTCTCTCTTGTAGAATTGTATTTTGAAAATTAATTCAAGCAATATGGAAATTACTGGAAAGCAATTTCAGCTGTCTCCATAAATCCTTACACTGCAAAATCTTGAATGCAGAGTTAAACCCTTTTGAATGGGTTTTCATTAGTCAAACAAGAGAAGTGTTTCCCTAGTAAGGCCTGCAGAATTAGAACCCAGTACTTAGGAATACTTTACTTTTCTAGACATTGAAAGGTTATTTGCACTTGTCTGGGCATATTTTTGGGAAAGCAACTACTTGTTAAAAAATAAAGTTTCAACTAACAGAGAATATTTAAAATTTAAGCCTTGATTTCTAATGGTAACAGGATAGACAGACACCATTTATCTAGTACCTTCAGTATTAGAAGATGTGAAATCAGTGTCTACTTTCTTATGCATTATGGGATCTGAAGCAACTTCCTGCAGTTCTGAATCACCAACTCTTACCCTTATGCCAGAAAACATATAGATGCAATTTTTCCTACTATTATCTCTCACAATATTAAAAAAATGCGAAGAAAAATTTAGAAAAATTTTGAGCAAAATCTAGCAGCTGAGATGTTTCCTCAGGTTACAAAAAATTATGACTTATTTGCTATTTCTGTACTTAAATACCTTACAATAAAATTAAAAACAACAGGAAAAAGTGAAAGTAATGAACTATATTGGAATATTTAAGAAGCCTTAAAGTTAGAATACTTTCCTGCCTTCCAAAGACATGCCAGAAGTTTATACTTTTCTGAGCAGAGAAGAAATATTGTGTCTATATTCAGGAATAATACATCAAATGTAAACAGTAGAAAATAATGAGAATATCTCAAGTATTTATCATCCTATTAATATTTGAGAGTCTAATCTGTATTTTTACAAGTTCTGTAATTGTTTTTCACTTGGAGGGGGGAGGTGGAATAGGAAGGCAAGACATAACATGGTACATTGTGATTTATAGAATGACTGCTATTGCTAAAAGAGAGAACAAAAAAGTTACTGAAATATCATTCCAAGCATTTCAACCATTCCAGCTTAATTATTCACCAGTTTTACTGATGAGCTATTTTGAGATGCTTATTTTGTGATAGATAAATTCTGAAATGCAAACTGGAATTGCTTTTAGACCCATTTTTTCCCCAGTCTTCCAGATGCGAATATACTTTAGGTTAAAAGTTTTACAGAATGCCTCATAAAAGAGGAAAAAAAAGTGAAAAGACGACAATCATTTAGAGGACATAGAACACTTCAAGCCATTCAGCAAAGTAACAAATTTAAAGTACATGCATGATAAGCAAATACCAATGAGGAAAACATTCCAGAACAGAACTGCTTATGAAAGGTATAGCCTAACAGCTTCCAACAACAAAAGTATCTTGTTTTCTAAAAAAAACCACAAAGATTTGGATTTGCACATATAGAGATAAATAAATCTAGAGTAGCATTCAAGAGTATCAGCACAAAAAGAAGAATCTCCCAAAGGAAAAACCATATAAAATAGCAAGCTGCTTTGTTTGTAAGAAAAAAACCCCAAATCCTAGTTTTTATTTCCTGTTTCTCCTTATCTACTTCTGCCTACTGTTTAAAAACAGATGTCCCTAGACTAACAGTCACTTTCCATTTTACAAAACAGACACAGCTAAACTGTGTATCATGGAATTGCTGCAACTCAGGGAAGGCAACACTGAATGATTAACCAGATGAGTTCCCAACAAATACCAAATGAACATTCGCTTTCGAAACATTATTTTATTACATGAATGAAATGAAAATGAATGGAAGGAGAAAAATAACGAAACCCAAAACATTTTGCAGGTAAAAAATCTGAATAACCTTGCTATGTTGGCATGCATACCCACCCTTCAGTTTGTGAGAGAGAGATGAAATAGCAGAGGCAGGCCCAGCTACATCACTAGTTTTGTAAATACGCTCACGAGAAGCAAGGCAGCAGGATGGAGTTTCTACAGTGGAAAACAGTTGCACAGAAGCAGCACAGATTCAATGGAAAAAGCAGCAAAGACAAAAACAAGCATTTTAAATTATATGCATCTTCTTTTTAATGCATTCTGAATTCAGTGTTTAGATTCCTACATTGGTTTTAAATGACAGACAGTAGTTTATAATAGAACATAGCAGTTCAGCTTCCTTGATCTAAAAATGCTGCAATTTCAGTATTAGTTTCAATATAGGAATGTAATATATGGGGGATAGCCGATGAGATTTATGGTTTTTTATAAAAACCAGCAGTGTCAAGTTTTGAACTGAACCTAGGTTTGAAATGTTAATATTTAATCTGTAAATTCAGAAATTAATTATTTAGAACATCAATACAGCCTTCCAGATGATCAATTTACATACTGTTTCATGGAAGTCAGAGAACATCTATTTCTGTTGGAGTCTTGTCAATCACTATAACGAACAAAAAAACCCCCAAAACCCATCAAAACTCTCCATTTTCAAAAGGAACTGCCATCTCAATAATGCAATGTTTTGATAACCTTCACTTACGTAATGATGACCTCCTCAATACAAGAACCATAACTAGAAGTGGATGAGTGTCAACAGTATATGAAAAAAATTGTATGAGCTCTTAAAATAATTTTGACTGAAGAAAAATTCTCATGTCGTCCATGATAATTTCAGTGGAATCTACTGACACCAAATCTGGTAGAAATACAGCTCTACAGAAATGAAACATGTAGAAAAGTAAGGACCTTTTGTTTCAGTCTATAATTTTATTTTTCTAGTTATTCTTTTTCCAGTTTTAATTCTAATTCCTATTTCTTCCTTTGGAAAAAAAGAAAGTAATAAAATTCTTACTGAGCTAAGAATGTGCATGTTAGAAGACACCGTCTTAGATACACTCTTTTGTACAAATAGAGTAAGGCAGTTGTATTGAAAATAAATAATTTCAATCCCTACACTATTTAAGACATATTTTTTTCTGGTAACACATTTACTAACTTGTATACATCAATTTACCAAGCCTCCTACTTTATTCAATGAAATATGGCTCTAGAAACTACAATAAGAAGGTGTCTGAAGTAAGAATTTCATTCTTTAAAAAAGAAACTGATTCTTAATTTCTCAACACTGTATCAACACAGATTTAACACCAGTATTGCCTACTTCTGATACATACAAATGATTTGGAGAGATCCAATAGTAACTACATAGCTTCTGAGTAACAGGATGTCACTGTAAATGTTTAAAGGTAAAAAGCAGACAAACATTAGGAGCACAAAACAGCATTAGCAGCAAACCTAAAAATGCCAATTTGATACACGAGAATTACACTCTCGGAATAATTAAAGGAAAATCTTTATGAAATCCACTTTCATGAATGCACATTTGTACTTCATTCTTGCACTCTGTGTCTAAGAACACTTATATTTTATGATGTTGTGATCTAGTGCTGAATGATGGACTACTATTATAAAATTATTTCAAGGGGACTGTGGGTCCAAGAGTATGACAATCTATGTATATCCAGGATAAGTGGACAGCCTCAGGGATCAACAGTTTGATCAGGACTCCCTCTTTCTGAAACATTCTCAAAGACTACAAAGACTTAAAATATAAGGCAGGCAAGCCCTATCTCATGAGCCATTCAAATGTGACAGTATGCCTTTAGTAACACTTTCCTTCAACACAGAAATAGCTCCAGCTTGAAAAGCTACCCAATATGGAGACATAACAGGCAATTCAATTTCTGTGGCAGGATCCTGTCTTTTAACATCTGTGCCTACTTCCGCTGAGGAAACCTAGGTTGTAAGACATACCACTAACAGATTCATGTGAATCTTCTTTGAACTCTGTAACAATCATGTAAAACATCACTGGAAAATGAAGGCAGTTCCAGTTTCTTCTGAAATGCCACTGCTTCTCTGCATCACGTTGAAGCAAAGCACTGACCTACCTTTGCTGTGCTGCCTTAGCAATGGATGCCTCTTAAAAACAATGTATTCTTCTTTCACTCACTTTTACTGACATGGAAACTACAGTACAGCTGTTAGCTGATTTTCTTCAATCACTGCAATCAATGTATCTTTTTTCACCTCCTGAAAATGTCTAATGTCATACTGACAAGCAGGACTAGGACTACTTTTAGAAACTATTTTTCCATGAATAAAAGAATGCACTGAAGTGAAAAAATGCTTGAATATTAAAAAAAGCAAAAAGCATTTAGTATGGTTAAAGTAGGGGCATGACGGAATGAATTAAAGCAAAAGCTGAAATATGGTATCATGAGAAAAATATTATCAATATTCTATACCAGTGGTGCAGTTTGGAACACTAACACTTGAGCCACACACATTTACTAAGGGAAAGAAGCATTCCTGTGCTGGTAACACAGATAAAAAGAATGCTATGCTTTTCTTACTTGGAACTTCTATGTTTGAAGATGTGATAGGAGAAAATCAGTTATAAAAAAAACCACCTGACACAATTTGTACTCTTTCTCCAACCTTTACCATACCAGCCCCCTGAAGATGGTTTTGGATTGACCTGGCCAAATGCATGTTTCACATGTACCCTTGCCTCTAGAACCGGAAAAGCCTAGGTTAGGAGACCATTTAATTTAGCTCAAATTTTCAGAAATCCTGACATGGTAACATCCTGCAAAAACCATTAGACCAGTTGTCATTGGTTTAACTGATGATTATATCACACACAAGACATCACCATAGCTGTTCTTCCTTCATTTTACTGAAACACTACCAAGAAACACATGTTATATGCTCCATATGTGTGCTGGTCTTTTGTGCCCCTTCTACAGTTTTAGAAAATGCAGAGAAGCACTGTCATTCTAAATGCAATTTCACCAGCATCTAAATGGGAAAGGAACAAAACCAAAAAGAAAGCGACAGCACAACACTAAAGGGATGTATCAAGGAACTCCTGACAAGAATGGCAGGAGCCAACAATGGATGGTTGGACTCCAGCTCTGCAGCATGGACTGGAAAGGAAGCAGCCTGACAGTACGCTGTATTGAACAGCAGCTCCTGCCTGGACCAGAAAGCAGTACCTCAATCAAGTTGCCGAGGCTGCATCGGTTAACACACCGCAAGGGACAGGGGTCCTTCCTTTAGCCCAGAAATACATTCCTCATTTGCAGTATCAGCTCAGGTGTGAGAAACATGGCATAAAGGTCTAACACTGGTGGCTGCAAAGCCTCACACATCTCTCCTTGACTTCAGAGCTCAATAGCCAATGATCAAATTTTGGTAACTGATCCTGGACAGCATGCCAAGATCCTGTTACCCACACTTGCCATATCTAAGGAGATTTATGACCCAGCATATATTGCTGAAGGTTGAGAAACAAGATTTTCCATGACACTCTAGGCTTCCACACTTCCCCGACACTCAGAAACTCGAGTTTCTGAGAAATTAGAGTCTTCTGTGCTTTTAACAAAGTGCACTCACAAATGAATCAAGCAACCAGTAATAATCTTGTGCCTATGGGAGTTTGCAGTCACAAGCAAATCTGTTACCGATGATCTTACAAGCTTCTCAGAAGCAAGCATGAAACAGGCTGTAGCAATTACAGCCTGTTTTGGTCAAATATCCAAGGAAGAAACACAAACTTGTGATCTGAATGGAAAACAATTCTTGCTAAGGCTCCAAGTCAATACAGATGTTCTTGTACTCCAGGTAGGTTTTGCCAGCTCTTCTACCTTTTTTTGACCTTTTAGTTGCACACAAGACTGACAAAGAATTAAAGTAAATGGCAAGAGTATCTTAATTTTGTCTGTCCCTGTGAAAAAGAAAACTATCTCTCTCTGAAAATTAGCAAAGGAATTAAGCAGGACAGAACAATCAGCCCTTCACAGAGCTCTAGAAAACAACACAAACCTGAGTACACAAAGTTTCCCTTTCTTTTTTTCCAATATCCCTTTCTGCAACAAATTCTTTGATACAACACACGGTGCTGTTGTTACTTATTTATGACATAAAAGGAGTAACAGAGACACTTTTTATTTCTTCAAGCTTCCTATCTGAGGAGGTGACTGTCCCAGGCTGTAGTATTTCTGGAAAAAAACAGATACTGTGTTGGAGGATAAAAGGCTGTGACAAGTTCTTTCCTTCTTAAGTGAATTTGCAAACCAAACCTTAAGGACAGAAAAATCTCCTGAAAAGCCAACTACCTAAAAATGTTGCTGAGAAAATCTGTTACCAGCACAATGTTTTATATCACATCAAGATTTTTCTACCAAGGAAATTATTCTAGAGGGCATTCAGCAGGATCCTTAGCTTTCCTCAGAATTATGCTTCCAAACTAAATTTCTTCCCAGGGGTAGAGATATCTGAGGAAGAACAGAAAATATAAATAGTAGACTGAACTATTTAGGCTGACTTGCAATTAAGATTGGCATTTAGCATATAACCTCTGCAGACAGGGAAATCTAGGCTGGCATAACTTCTTTCAACTATTAGACTATCTTTAGTCCATTTAATATAACGGTATATTGACTATAAACATTCATTTTAATTTTAAAATCTAACTTTACTGCAGGAAGCACTTCAGGATGGAGCACATAATTGGAAACTAAAACTAAGCACGTCTAGGGCAAAAATTCAATTAACTTGATATGGACTCTTAACATATGCTGTTTAATGGATTTGACTTTTAATTACATGTTTGCTAACAAGAGGCTACAAAGTGATTTAGAAATAATGAACTAAAATTGCATACTTAAAATGAGTTTCTATTACAGTTCTAATATAACTGCATAAAACTATTAAATTAACAAGTATATTGAGATAGTGTTACAGGCATCCCTGACAAAATGCTGAATTTGGATGAACTTGCAAATGGAGGATGAACAAACGTCTAAAAAGTTTAAACAAATCTTCTCCCATATTATTCTTAAATTTTGTGAAAACAAAAATGTTAATATTTCTCTCCTTTATGAATAATTTACATTTTCTGCATCAAATCTGACACTGGATAATAAACTGTTTAAAAAAAAGTCCTTGTATCAAATCACAGTCAGTGCACCAGTTCAGGCTGACAGTTTTTGCCCTTTTGGAAAGGCAATGTCCTGGTTTACAATACAAGATATATATTCTATTACCATCTGAGAAGGGTGATCATCCTTATCTCTGTAGGAAATATCTTCTGTTAATGGGCCATTGAGTGCTACTGTATAACTGATAAGATTACATCACCCCATTGGGAGATGCTCCAGCCAGGAGAAGGAGCCAAGACTTTCCTACCTAGATAAAAACTGAAGTTCAGAATGCCAAAGGCAGCCTTTTTCCACTGGATACCAGAGGAAGAACCAGGCCTTTTCCACATCATTGCTGGACCGTTTGGAGGAAAACTGCACCAGCACCCTGACTGACAGGGTATCAGGTTGTATTCTGACTCTGTCAGTGGTTTTATTTTTTATTATTGCACGTATTTTGTTTTTCCTTTTTCTCTTCCCTATTAAAAATTGTATTACTGACTTGAAGTCTCAATGGTTTTGCTTTTCAAACCAGTACAGGCAAATAACCAAATTAGTTGAGACCTTATACTAAGCTAAGATCCCAAATCAGAGACAAATTTGAAAAATTTTCTTGTTTCGTCATTTTTTGTTTGGTAGACCACCAGTGCTCCCCTCCTACCTGACAAGAAAGAAGGATTTTAATTTGATCCTTATTGAAACACAAAACACAGATGTAGCTTACTAACAACAGCTTATCTACACATCTTGGACAGAGAAATCCATTGAACAAGATCTTGTTGGGCAATCAAAAATGATGTTTTCATATAATATAGGTCTAAATATTAAAGCCGAAATAATCTGAAATTTGAAACATGACAATTAGGGTTTTTTGATGCAAAGCTAAGTAACTGATTTTGTCTCTCTGAATAACAGGAAAAAACCTCCTAAAAGTGATGGGAAAGAATAAATATTTGACAATGAGGGTGTGCTGATGCCACTGGCAATCAGGTGTTTTATCTGAGTAGAGTTTGGAATATTTTTCTTTCAGGATGTCTGTCTAAGTCCAGCAAAACTACAGAAGACTGCAGTCAAAATATTTCTGACAGTCCTTGTAAAAGCAAGTTAGAAATTTTAACCTAGCCCTCACATGAAGGACTTTACTGCACTTCAATAAACTGAGCTGGAGAGATGCAGGACTGCATACACCCAGACACTGAACTGACTAATAGGGTCCCACAAGAAAGAGCTGAGGCATCCCAGAGACCCAGTTTGTGGGAGCCAGGGATAAACCAGTATTCATGTGATCTGCGCTGTAACTGTTCTGCATGTAAGAGAATTTAGTGCAGTATCAGCCATCCATCATGAATGCTGAGCTTCTTGTTTTCATTAATCAGAACAGTTTCCTGTCCTCCCACCAGTGATCAGATTAGCTCGTATTCATCTCAACAAGCAAACTTTCATTACCATGCCAATCCTATGAGCACACAACAGAAAACTAACAAAATATTTCTTATGGGCAGTGCCAAGTTCTTCCCACTGTCCAGCTACATCCCTAAAGTTAGGAGCAATGGCAAAAATGGAAATTTAGGAAGTAAGAAAAGTTAATACTTATATACTTACTGCAGTGCATTTTTGATGTTTAAAGACTTATCAACATTTTATATTATACGAAATATTTACCTTAATTATAAACCAGAGTTGCATAAAATATTGGAAATGCACTTCATGACTTGTCTACAGTGAAGAACACGTACAAACCCATGATATTGTCAATATAAAAATTAAAGCTGAACAAGTATACTTCTTTGGAGCGTTACCTTACATGCTTCTGAATCATGAAAAACTTAACAAAACCAGAAAGGTGCACTGTGGGATGATTAGTAGCTACTAAGCAACTGAGAACAGCAATGTCAAAGCTGCAGAAACGGACTGGTGAGGCAGGTAAGGCTGACAAACTTACTCTGAAGCTGTGGCTGAGGCTGCTGGAAGGAAAGGGGCTGTCCGAACACAAATGGACTGTGGACAAGGGAAGAGGGAGGTTTTGCAGCTTGATCAAAGATGGAAGGAGCTGGGAGATTTGGCCGTGACTGAATGGAATTCAGTATGGCACTCAGTTGGTCACCTGTAGTGGGTAAAACAGTCAAAACTACAACCTGTTACCTGTCATTCTCCAGAAAGGCAGAGTAAAATGGTACTCAAAGTTTAAATGATGATAATAGAGAAAGCTCATAAACTTCATTTAGCCACGTACAACTGTGGTTATGGCTAAACATCAAAATCTCATTCCATGCATGACAATAAAATTACTATTTTTAAAGGATCATGGATATTTTACTGCAATTATTTTAAACATTTCAAAACAGAGATTTATATTTGCCTTGCGAAAAAATGAAGAGCAGCCAAAGAAAGAAACAGGAATCCCTAGCATTCACAATAATACACACATGCAACAGTACATGCAGAAAAAACACTGGAAAAATTGATGAGAAGGGAAAGCTAACATGCAATTAGGCTTTGGTGAATGTATTTCTGTGCCAACATTTTGGTAAATATTTGCTCATTTTTGCAAATATTTTTTAAAGTATTCTGCCACGCTGTTTTTCGAGGTCAGATTAAAGGTAACTTTAAAAATCCATAAGGACCATTTAAGAATTGGAACTGGTTTCTGAAGAACTACCTACATTTGCCATGAGGCAAATGAAGGCCTTCAACAAACTACCATGTTAAAAACAAGACTTGTACTTTCTGAAGGCCAATTTTCAAAAAACTCGATGTGAGCATTAGAAATACATGATGCCTCAGTAAGGCCACACCATGTTGTAACTCGAAGTATACTTAGTAAAATGAGGTAGGAAACACCAAGAACTTGAGAGAATCTCAGATCTGAACCATCACCAGACAAATCCTAACAATGTCACTTTATTCTGCAAATTCCTGCAATTTTGACAGCATTGCAGAAAACCTAGTAAAAATTTTAGCAGCTAACAGAATTTACAACTCACAGAATTTACAGAATTTCTGGATTATCATCAACTGTCTTTTTAAGGAATTGGAGAAAGACCAGAAGACATATCAAACCCAGTATTACCTAAGAATTCCTATGTTAAATTTATTTTCTTGATATTTTGGGTTAAAAATAAGAAAACAAAACCACCAAAAAATAGCTGGAATGCCCTTCTAAATAATCATCTACAGGAATAAATGAATCAATATTTTTTCACTGTTTTGGAAGTAGCATACCTAAAAACTACTAGAATTTGTACTTCAGCAGCAATCATTCCTACCTTAAAAACCTAGAAGTGATTGAACAACCTGGCCTAGGGAGGTTTGGACTGCTAAGGTTCCTTCCAAACCCAGCCATTTTGTGATTTACATGTCTGACAAACTCTTTTTTTTTTTTAATGCAATGTGCCTAATTCCTAAAATGAGTAGTTATTTTAAACGGAAGAATATTTGAGAAGAAGATGAAAGTCATCTGCCCGCAACAATCAAATATGGAGGTGGGTAGGGCCAATCATGAGGAATATTAAAAACTTGGAAGAGAGAAGACATAGCTTAATCAAACAGATTCTTGGTGGGAGTCGGGTCTTCTTTCTTGCAGGCAATTCTGTAAACCTAAATTTAACAGTTTTACAGTAGTAAACTCTGTTACCTACTGTAAAACTACACACCTATTATTGGGATCTTCACACTTGATTAGACATTTAGAAACACTCCTGGATGGGACTGAATTTTTATCAAAACCAGGACATTCCTATAGAAGTACTTTTAATAAATAAGCCCCTCCAAAAGAAGTGCTTCCTTCAGAAATTCCCCTGAGAGATTGCACCTGTGCCTTCCATTTTTTATGTTTTACAAAACTCAAAGCTTATTAGACCTGAGAATACAGAAAGACTGCATATAAGTAATGGTACAGTTGAAGAATTCTATTTTTGGGAAAGTAAGACCATTATTCTTTCAATATAGTTGCTAACAACTCTCCACTCTTGGGCAATTCAGAAGGAAATACAGTACACTGAACAATGTAGCTGAGTTTTCATTCATACTAAACATCACAGCTTGAGGGTATGATGAGAAAATAGTGCATACAAAGTAGCATGGAATTCAACGCCAGGAGTAGCTTCCAAATGTTTTGGAACTGTATTATCCCAAAGAAACACCTTTGAAACTGCTTTTAGATACAGTAAAGAGAATCCCAATGTCTTCAGAAATCAGCAAGTGTGCTAACATAGCATATTCATCTTTAAGATTTTATCTATGGACAACACAGAAGAAAAAAAATGTTTTCCTAATATGTTTCTGCAGAAAAAGAACAGATAATATTTCTGCACAATTACACAATTGACATTGGGAGACAAGGTGTGATACTGCCTCGCATCTTAGATACTTCCACTTTTGTGACTCCACCATTACTCTGAAATGAGTATGGATGAAGTGGGAAAAGGAGGTTTAAAAGGCTCTAAAAAACAAAAGGAAAATGCTTATCTAGCCCTTGTCCAAAAAAGAGGGTTTCCTATGCATGGACAAGTATGAACTACTTTTTACACAGTAAACCACTGTAAAATGATATAAAACTATTTCATGCTGTTAGACTATTTAGAAACAATTATTTTCCTAAACTTTTCTCCTTTAAAATAAGTTTTAGGTTATTTTATTTAAGGTACTGTGAAGAAATACATGCTGGTGCTAAAAACACATAGCACACCTTAGGCCCCTATTTGTAGTGGCATAGACTATAGCAATACAAGAATACAATGACAGAGCTCCATGTTACAGGAATATTTCTCGAGAACCTCTGCCTCAAGAAAAATGCCTTCTGTATTATTAAATCTGCTAGAACTACCCTAGAAATGAACAGAAGGCATGCAGATTGAGTTAGTTGTAACTGGTATCCATGTGACTGAAAAGCAAATTCAGTTTTACAACTTCTTTTTATAATTTCACAACAAATTTTAAATGGCATGTTTCATTTGTCGACCCATTAAAAGCATTTAAATTATCACGACAGATGACAAATATTTCTGGACTTTTAAAAACGTGCTTTCTAAATCAAATAGTTTTCTAATCTTGTTCTCTAATCTTAAAAATGTATTTTTCATTTCAGCATTTCAGTTTTTCACTACAGAAATCCAAAACTAACTTCCAAATGTTTGTTGATCCTTTTTATACAGAATACTTTGAGTGAAACTAAAGCAGAGAAAAAAGCAGTTTTAACACTATACAATTAATTATACTACTTCTTTGGAGAGGACCTGTGGTGCTTAAAAAAAGCAGAAAATGAGTAATAAGATATAAGCAAAGTTAAGATAGGCATAATTTAAAAAAATTATGAGTGCAAAAACATACCTTTGTTATTTCCAAGGCCATAATCAAACCCTTGTCCGTTACTACAGCTTGTCCCCTTGCTGAAAGCTTGTATTGAAAAAGGACTTGGGGGAGGAGTCTGCACATTTTGATCTAGAAGGACTTGCTCTGTAAAAAAACCACATCACTTTGGAGTTAGACTTCTTAGTAACAGATTTACATTAGAAAGATGAGTGTCAAAGCAAAAGAGTGATATTTATTCCCACCAACAGCACTCTTCCTCTTGACTAAATTCTCGTCAAAAAAAACCCCACATCTGTTCTTCAGAACTCAGGCTCTTAAAATATAAAGACAGACAACTTAATACCATGTAGACTGCTTTTTGTTTGAGTTACAGCTGCCTATGCCATTATTTGGCACTTGTTTTTTTCCAGTAACATCATTCAGCAGTGTTTATTCATTGGACAGCAATTGTTCAAATCCCTTCGACAAAGCCAAGGTGGAGAAAAGATAGTTTTCGGAGTGGTGAACTCAGAGTAAATAAACATTTAATTTTGGCTACCCCTGCTAGCTCATGGGACACAAGACATTTATTCCTGACAGATTTATTTCAATCTGTAAATGAGTATGGTAATTTTGCTTTCTGTATGACACTAAAGCAACCTCCAACCCAAACCAATCTGGAGTAATTAGTAATATTCAAAACTACAGTAGAATTGAAAGAAATGAGACAGAATCCACTTGACTATTTAGATTTACAGAGAAATTACTGACTTAATGTGGTCAAAAATACCATTCCAACTGACAGTTATAAGAAAGTATTCAGAAGAAATATCCCAAATGCAGGTTTAAAAGCTTGAGCTGGCACCGTGAAACTTTTTTTTTTCTTGTCAATGTACTGAAATTAACATGGATTAAATAAAACAAAAGTCACAACTCCTCAAACAGCAATTTTTAAAAAACTGCATTTAAGGACAAAACTGCATTTCAGAGTACAAACTTTATATAACACATTCAAGTTAAAAACAAATTATGAGGGAGAAAGCTGGAAATTTAAAGTCCGTTTCTGAAAGAAAGGATCTAGAATTCTTAAATCAGTGGCTACTCTAGATTTTGCTGCAGTATTTTAAGTGGATACCTGGCTAACAGACCTAGTTATTTAGACTTTTGCCTTGTCTCTGACAGGAATCCTACATCATTATGGGAATTTCATTACAATTTTAATAAATAAGGGAAATATGAATGCAATGTGAAAGACAGTGCTATTCATGGATTAAAAAAGTAGACATTTGCAAATCTAGCTAGAGCTCCTGCTGATCCTTATTATTTCCCGCTAGCAAAAGCATTGAAACTGATGATAAATTATTTCTCAATAACTGCATGGCAAATAAAAACAAACAGTTTAAAATAATCTTCACATATGGCTTAAGTGCATTAAGTTTTACATGGCACTGAGGTGGACTAGGAACCTAGAACAGGTTGAAAAATCTCAGTAATTGCACTGCAACTGATTAAACTGCTGTAACTAGATGCACAAGAGATCCATCTTCATGCTACCTGTAAAAAGAGACTGATCTAAAAAAGATTAAAACCTGGTATACTGAGGCACGGGACTCATATCAGAAAGTTTCTAAGATAGCAATTCTATGAGCTGCATTGCAGAAATCTCAGTACAGAGTTTTGTCCTCAAAGCCTGGAATTTTCATTTCTGTTTTTCTCTTGAGGGCAATGCTATTTGAAAATGTCCTTCAGTAAAGGTGTATAAATATCAAGAATCTGAAGACACACCTTTAAACAAGGGTCTTGATTAGTCTTCCTGATTTGTGAATTCCTTCTTAGAGTACACACATTGAGAAATTTAAGACAATATGAAATTATAGGCCAATTACTGAAGATTAAAAGACTACTTAAAAATGCGAAATACTGCCAAGTTACTTAAATATTCTTAAGTATTTCTCAAAGTATGTACTCTTTAATGGAAATTCTTGCACACTGCTACTCTTTAATGGAAATTCTTGCACACTGTTAATTCATTAATTTCAGAGAACTTATTTTCTACTGGAAAAGCAAACAACCCTGTATAAAAATAGAAAATAATGAATTTATCAACCTTATTATTGAATACGTGTCCTTTCAAGAATAAGGTACTGTTCCAATTCACAATTACTTAGTTTCTGGAATCTACTTTGGCTCTTTGAGCATCTCAGAACTTGACATTATCAGACACAACTAAAAATAGAAAAGCTATGACTTATAAAGAAATGTTTAAAGTATTATGTAAATATTTATATATTTAATGAAAATCTCTTTCCCTTCTTTGTAGAAGGTTTTATACCTGAAAGTCAAGCTGCAACAGTCTAGAGAAAAAACTTATGTATTAGCAAGGAATCGCTTTGTTCTAATACAGTAATGTGATGATCATTCTTGGAGTATCTATGTGCAACAAGAATTTCAGCACTAAATGTCAAAACCAGAAAATTGGCAAGGAGTCTGTTAAATGAACAAATAAGAGCCTGACAACAAGTGCAACCTAAAGCCACCAGCAGAATATGACTGCTGAGGTCAAAGCTTTTCATTAAGACACCTTTCAGAAAACAGATGCATAAAAATTACCCAGAGAGCTAAAAGAAAAAAGAGGGTTAAAATTATTGTCTGTAACCATAACCAGTACAGAAAAAATAATATTGAAATACTGTAACAGTTTTTTTATTAAAATAATTTAAAGAATGTTTATAAACAACTTTTAAATCCAACTGTGCAACATAACTCAAGTGAAAGTACATAAGCTAATGTTATACCTCTTCAAAACTCATACCCTTCTTTATTTCTCCCATTTAGATTGCTTATTTTTTTTAAGTTAATTTAAAAAATAAAACAACCACTTGCCATCTTCATGTCGGAGGTACTGGTTTCCACCTCTGTCTCTAGCTAATGACCATGCCTCGCCTTCATCACTTTCACAGAACTCTACCATGCTGTTCTTATCCATTTGCACCCACGTACCTTCTGAATTAGTCACCTGATGCACACACACAAAAAGGCAAAATTTATTGACTTCTCAAACTATTCAGTAGTATGATTCAGCAATTATTTATATTATCTGGAAAACACATTATTTTTCAATCTTTCTATTTATGAAGTAAATGTCAGAAAAAAGTTTCTTAAATTAAGGCCACAGGCTGAGGAGGACTGAAGTTTCACCAAACCTATTTATGGCACATTTACGTTTAGGAGTAATTAAAAAAAAAAAATTTTAGACCCATTCATGTTCAGAAGAAGCAAAACACCAACACCACAACTTCAGTAAATCCACATAAGCCAAAATAAAAACTTGAGGGAAATAGTCACAAAGATATACCTTCTAATCGACAGTGGCAACAGGAGAATTATAATACCAAGATATACATGAAAGGTTTTTATGAGTATTAATTTTGTTCCTGATACTATATTTAGGAAATAGCATGACACACTTCATCCTTAAGCCCTTCTTAGCCATAAAATACCACAACTGTACAACCCAGAACAACAATAGTTCAGCAACTGAATAAATCAGTACAATCAATACAGAGAAACAGGAATTAGTTAAAAGGTTAGGTCTTAGGAAAACATTTTGTCAATGAAACAGAATTCCTTCAAAGAATAAGACAAAAGAGTAGATCAGGAAATACAATTTTTTAAGGAATACTGTAACAGAAATACATAAGCAAGCACACATAACTGCAGTGAAATTTTAACACTGTTCCAATTGATGCAAGAAGGCAAAAGACATGACTGCATTAGTACTTATAACATCAACCAAGTTCAAAGACCAGTATTTATCATGAGGAGGGAAAAGCAAACCTGTACAGAGGCAGATTCTTTTGTTGCAGTTACTACTGTTATATACTGGTATCTATGAAGACATGAACTGAAGCTACAAGGATCCATACCTCGCCCACTGCCTTGACTTTGTTTCCCAGAACTAACATTCCAATTGGGATACCTCTAAGGTTAGGGCAGCTTCTGATGTTGTGACCTGATGGGCCAGTCTTCACTACCTTGTACACTCCAGGTCCACCTCGAAGGAATGGCATGTCTTGTTCCTGCATCACTGCTTCCTGTGGGCAGTGTGAATTTAGGTCTTTGAAAAAATCATCAGCATTAGACCTAGATTCCTGAGAAATTAAAAAAAAAAAAAAAAGGCAAAACAGAATAAAACCTATTAATACCACCTTTAAACTACTGAGATAAGAAATACTTCAAGATTACAAAAGGTAACTTTCAAAGCTAAAGGAGAACCTAGTTAAATTGCTAATTTTAGTGTTCAGCAGCGCTGAACAACTATCATTAATTGAATTATTCCTGACACTACTCTTAAAGCAGAAGTGCTATAAATGTAACAATTTATACAAAAATAATAGCTCATATCTAACATTAGATACAAATTACTTAATCTAACTGCTTTCATTTCATCCTCACTGACACTTCCCAGGATACACATTCACTCCTTCTGCTCTCTTTGTGAAATTTCCTTAAAGTCTGGGGCCATGGAATGGGAATTTCAGTATTATTTCTCTCCATACGACATGCTTCTTTTTTTTTTTATTTCATGTTTGGAATATATTGTTAATTTAGAATCAAGGCAAAATTATGACAAAGAGGAACATCAATACCATAGACTTTTAAATGCACATGTAAGTTAGTGTGTATTTACTGTTTCCACAATGACAATAAAAAGGGCCTATAAATTCATTTTACTTCATACTATTTGCCAATGAAATATATATCCAAACCTGAAGAAAACACTTTGAATTTCTTACAAAAAAAGTGGCAGTTACTAAAAGAGAATAATTAGCATAGATTTTTCAGCCAGCAAAAGCTTAACTGAAAAGCTTTTGTACAAAAAAACTGTAAGGTATAGGAGTAACAAATGTGCATTTATTTCAGAAGAATGCAAGTAAGAAGCAGGAGCAAGTTCTATTATACTTAAAGTCATAGGTGCTTTTTAAGAAGCAACTCAAAGTTACAAACTACATTATGTAGTACTGGATGAAGCCAGTGGTTCACCTCATTCAGTCTACTGTGCTCAGCAACAGGAGATGCTCTTTAGAATCAGCGTAAAAGCATTTACTGCTGGTCTGTCCCTTATATACCAACAGCATTTAAAACCTTTCTATTATGCATGGTACAGGGAATACCCTATTTTCTTCAGTGTTTATTTATGAATCTGGTTTCTTGAAATTTAATTTCTTCTGAGCATGCTGATATTTTCTGCCTCATCCATCTCCTGTAAAAACACATTCCAGGAGTTCACTTCCTGCTGTGAGAAAGAATACTTTTTTTGTCAGGTTTAAGCCAAACTTCTGGTTATGTTAATTACTTTTAAACGAATGTAATTTCCTGATCTCATTAATTATCCTATTTTCAGCTTTTTTTTGGTATGGAAGTCTGTGCACTGTGTCCAGACTAATACAGCAGGTTTTTTTTCAAGAAGCCTTTATACCAAAATGATTCTGTTATGGAAATATGTAACTTACAAACCAAGTTAATGCAAGCTGAGGTAAATTGGTTTCAGGAAAAAGAAATTAAACATAGTCTAGATCTTGATATAATGAAGTCTGCTATTCTGGGGAAGAAGAATCAGTGGACAAAAAAGTTTTAAAAATTCTAAACCAAAACACACAACACATTATCGTCTTCATTACAAAGTTCATACAAAAAAAATCCATCTCAAAACATTACATATTTGGTATTTAGATAAACGTTTCTAAAGTAAATTTAAACTGCTTAACTGTACACAACATACCATGTTCCTAGAATTAAATAATTTAAAAAAACCCCAAACATTAAGAACAGGCAGGGTATTTATTAAATATCTGTGGCTTTACTCACACAAATATCATCATATTAGATGCTGCAACTTTAAGTAGAGCCTCCAATAACAGAAAAAAAAAATTACCAGTAAATTCTGCTCTAAAGGAGAATGAAAAGCTTTGTTATTTACTAGGTCACCTCACTGAATTTCTGATTTGGTTTGTTAAAAAAGGAGAGTGCTACTCATGAATTAATAAACATTTAATAATCTGCCCTGGTATTTTTTTTTCATTTTAGAAGAAAGAGAGACAGACACAGCACTGAATGCAAATCTGCTATTTCCTATAAAAATAATTCACAGTAAAACAGACTTCAAAGAATATTCAGCATGAAGTTGAATCATAAGGTGCATTCTGAAAACATGAGGTACAGTGTGACTGTTCCTGTAATTTAACTCACCTTAGGGGGTAAAGCTTTGGAAGTCCATGAAAAAAAGTCCAAATCCCTTACTCCTTGGCTAGCATTAAAGACATTCTGAGCAACAAAGTTCGAAAAAAAAAGACATATATCAACAAAGAAATGGGAACAAAGAAATACTGGAGGAAGAATCTCAAGGTACTACAATGCAAACTTTCTCCTCAAGTAAACTTACTGGTAGAATGTTTTGCAAAAAGGGAAAGTTTCGTTTTCCTAATCAAGTCACCTGAGTCCATTGCTCACTGTGGCAAATCATCCATTACACAGAAACAGTTTAGTATGTCAAAAGCTCAAAATGGATGTAGTGTGTCATGCCATTTACTGAAATTAAGAGCCAGACATCCCTTATAAAACTTGAGACTTCACACACAGAAAAATCTGAATTTCTGTTACAAAGAAACAGTAGCTAATCCCATCACAAACCAGTTTTCTAGCGAGATGGTCTCTTGTTCTGAAAGATGATTTCAACCGGTGCAAGACAAGGGCAAGGAATTTTAGTCACCCAGTCAGAACTGAGGAGATGCAGAAGGGCTAAGCTCTCTGCTGCTGAAAGGAGTTCACTTGCACAGCATAGTTTCACCACTTTGCACATCAAAATCATATTTTTTACCAGAGCAAAAAAATTTCAGGTTTATATGGAGAACAACTGCTAATATTTCAATAGTTTTGTAAAACATACAATGCATTAACTAGTTAGTTATGAGTTATCCTAAACCAAATACAGCTGCCAGACAGACATCACTAATCTTATAACCAATTGACCACACTACAGAAATAAGTACTGCTGTTCTGTTTGATCTTTCCTCCCACAAAACAGTGAGGACAGCATTTTTTAATAACTGAAAAACATGAAAAAGAAGCTATCTTTTCTCCATAAGCTAGTTGCTACTAATTTTAAAGAAATTTTCACTGTTTCTGTCAAATGAAAGAACAGTGTATATTTAGCAGTACTAATAATTGTATTGATGGTATTTATGATGGAATCCCTTTGACAAAGTACCCATTTCATCTTTATGAGCAGAAGTATCAAAATCTAATTCCCTCTCCCATCCTGATACAGGAACCAAATGAAATCCCTACTCAGCAGCCACATTAAAATTTAACAGGAGCTAATGCAGTAAATCCTTCCTGGCAGAAGCAAGTACAAAACACCTTGGCATGCTTCATCTGTATTCCTAGAAAAAGCACTAACATGTTAAAAGTAAGTAAGCAAATCTACACGGTTATCCCACGATAGAAGCCAATGATCTACTATATACTGCTTGCAAACATCAAGGTTCAATAAAACAAATTATCTGCCTTTTTGACAAAGACAGGCAAATTGTCACAACACCAGCATTTCTTTAGAACTGAGTTCCTTTACCCAGAACTGAAGGAGGTAGCAATGCACTAGTGATACATGCACTGGCGAAGGTGGGGAGGGTGTTAAATAGGAAGATAAGCAAAGTAAAAGCTTATCAATTTGGCATAAAACTATAGCAATATAAAAAGCCTACATGTGCCTAATGAGTGCGCTTCATAGGCATCCAACCTACTTAAACTGATTCTATTACTTTGCAGCACATCTCCCTTTTTCTGATGGACTACCACTGAGAAACATGGACTACCCATGCCTAAAATATTTAGGTTATCATTATAAACATTTGTTTTTCTACATCATAGAGCTCTATGTGTAAAACATACATGGGAAACCAACAGCAGTGAAGTGGGACCATGCTGGCTTAGAAACATCAAGAAGATCAAACTAGAAGTTCTCCTTTGCTCTGTGAGCTTGAGAATTTCCTGGCTATTATAACACTGTACACCAGTCTAGATGAACAGATCAGGCATCTATTTGAGAACCAAGTTTTTGTTCTGAAGAAACTACTACACAGAAGCTTTGAATTTAGCCCTTTTGCTCTCATCTGTAGATTTAGTTAATGCTTTCCTTCAAGACTTTCCAAGATCTAAAACTGATTTTAGAAATTCATACTTCTCTCAATAAATTTTAAGTTTCAGAGATTAAAAAAATTAATTTCCCTTGCCATGAAAAATCATTGAACCGTTAGGAAATACTTAAAACCTCAGTTATTATTTTTCAAAACCAAGACTTAACTTAAACAGCTATTTTGACATTTTATCCAACACAATCTTACTCTCCAATTGCTTTCCACCATGCTTAAAACAACGGTAGAAATCTTTTGTCGATGTCCTTCAGTGTTTCCACAGAACATTCAGCTTTCTGAGGTTGTGATCAAGCACTGGAGCCTACGTACTAATTTTGATTCTTTCCTCCATTGTAATAATGGTTTGAAAATCTGCTGTTTCTCAATCCTTGGTTGCTAGTGGTGGCTGGGGAATGTAATCTTGTAGCTGGACACCAGGGTACAATATTTCTTCTTAAGAGGTTTTAAATATAAAATGAACTAATGAGAACTTACTTAGAATGTGATTTTTTAAAATACAAGTTCCAGATCTTGACTAAGATAAATTTTTATTTCTTCCTAGTATGCACTATTTTGTATCATTGTACCTTTCTACTAGGTACCATGTGTAAGCATGAATAAATAACTTTCTGCATAAGGAATTTTACAAGTATTTCTTCAAAAACAGATACCTGAGCACTAAAAAAGAAGGGAAGATAACTACCAGAGTTGGAAACACCTTATCCAAAATCACAGTCTATTAAATTCACAATCTCAATTATATTACCCACAATGGATTGGACACACAATTTCAGATCAGGGGCTGTAAAGCAATTCCTCGCCAAAGGACAAGAGCAACAGAAGAAGAGCTGAAGACTTTCTAAGAAGGCAAATGACCAGAGCTCACATAAATAAAACACTGCTAACTGCCATGAATCTCTCCTTTCCTATGAACATCCAACTTAATAGCTCCAACAAAAATACAGAAAGTGTATTTATGAGATCTACAATATTCAGTGTTTATCATAAAATACCTAGTTAATGCTAATAAACATACATAAAATACAGACACAAAATATACATCAATATGAAAAGAGGTCAAAACATTGCTGAGAACCTGTACTGTTTTTCATCTGCTCACTGTTCCGTAATACAGTGAAGAAACAGAATAACTGAATAACTAAAATTTTTTTATGGAGTTTTTACATGTTTTCCAAAATCTACTGAGAAATTTTATTTACTTCAGGGATTGATTATTAAAAGCCTGCATATTTAAACATGAAAAAGCAATGTAATTGGAGATGAAAAGTCTGCACACTCAGAGTTAACTAAAAAATGGATTCTAGTAGAAGTAATGTGACACCTGTTTGAACATGGCCTAATTCAGGCATTTGATTTTCCCTTTGCATTTTCCATCACACAGGAGACATTCTTCAGTCTTCCTTTTAGGTCAAAACTGGTTGAACAGCTTGGCTTCAAAAAATCTTGCAAAACCAAATTTTTTTTTTACTGCATTCTGCTCACTGTGTCATTCAGCTATGCAAAACAACAGGATTGAGCAGATATGAATTATATCACAATTTAATCCAACAAAACTTTAGCATTTATTACTTAATTGAACATCCTTTTTGACTTAAGTCATTGACCTCTAAAGGACTACAAAAATCAAATTTGGCAACTTACAAACAGCCCCTTTTTTGGAAAAAAAAAATTAAAAAAGGGGTAATTTGAAATATTTTCAACCTAGTAATCACCATAAAAAAGATTTTAATACTTCCTACCAAGAAAGCAATATCTGTGCAAAAGAAGTATCTTGTAATAAAGCAGTGTATCCTAGGCTGGTGTGCTGTAAAGACTTAAGGCATTCAAAAGTCACCCTCTGAACCTTGACTTATGTTTTGTAACCTTTAAGAAATAAAATGTTAGAGAACTATTTTTTTTCCTTTTTCTTCCTCTTATTATGAATCAAACCAGCAAATCTTACTGCTTATATACTGTCATAATGAAATCAAATAGTTTCAGGACATGCTAAGTCCTCTTATGTTAGAACCCTGAAGCCTAACAGCTTCCAATAGTCTAAATGGCAATGAAACTAATTCACAAGAATTTTTAAAAACCCCCAAAACCAAGAGAGAATCTTTTATCTGAACTTTACATACACATAGAATTAAATGCCTGAAAACTGAATGTTTTTCTTTGATTGTACCTGGCCTCCTTATTCACATGAAATTTGAATTCTCAAAATTATATTGTCAAGATTGAATATTCAGTTATTCATGGCAGATATTTCTTTTCAGGCTTCTCTCAAGAAGCATAGTATATGCTCTTCTCTAAAACTACATCCATACCAGAGCTGTATGAAATATGACAGCCAGAAAGTTCTTGCTAACCACAGACAACTGCTGAGCTCAAAATTATTCCCTTCAACAAATAAAAGGTATTGAAGATTAGCTAAACAAACAAACAAAAAAAACCCGAAAAACCACACAACTAAGAAAAATCTAACAGATGATAATACCCATCTAGACATACATTTACTGAAGATGAATTCACTTTTACCATGGATGAGCTGGTAAAATTCAACTACTGCACAGAAATATTAACATTCCATGGAAGTACAATATAGCAATTTTCTAATAGCTACCAATTTCTAAGGCAAAAAAATACAAGCAAAATTTTAAACCAAGTCTAATTTTTTTCCATGTTTTCATATATTCTACAACAGACTAGAAAACCATTCTGACAACAGGCACATCTGAGTGACTGATTTCTGAGTAGAGAAATAGTTTGCTTCCCAAATGCAAAATTAAAACGATTTCCCAAACAAGCATTCAGTTGAAAGAAATCTATAAATAGAAATATATCAACAAATGATTTGTAGACAAGACCTATTCACATCATGTAACAGTGTTTGGCAGAACAGCCACAGGGTATTATGAATTTCCAGATTTAGCTACTAGCAAATAGCCCAATTTCACTGGAACTGGAAATATCTCAGTTTTTCTATAACCAAAACACATCAACAATGCGATATTAATGGTCACAGTGCTTAATTTAATGAAATAGCTCTCACCTATCTTCAATAATCAGCACAGGTCACTCAGATAAGATGACAAATCAAATTTAAGTATCAGTTAGATCTGATTCTCACATTCTTCCCAGAAGAAAACAAGATACTGTCCACTCAGGGCAATGCATGAAAACAGATGAGCCAGAAAGGCCTGCATTTTCATGAATCTTTTGAGAAACACTGGTTTAGCTAATACAGTTTTTCCTTTTTATGTCTTTCACATTTTTCAAAAAAGTGTAATTGGTTTCCAGAAAAGGAATAACCTTTAAACCGTAGTGGTGATGATCACCACTGAAGTTATTAATATAAATTGTGTTTGCTCTTATTATAAATTCAATGCTTGTCTTGAAGCCCTGGGAGCCTTTGATTAGCTAATGAAGTGGTAACTCAAAGATTCAGGTATAAAACTCACAAAACATCCACAAAACCCAGAGCCCTAAAAAACTTTTTGTTTTGTTGGTTTTTTTTTTAAGCACCAATTACATTGATTCACTGCTGCAAGCCTCTTCTGAAATCATGGCACCAGTGGACCACTTCACAGACAATCCTATCTAGCATAAGAAACACCTGGTGCACACCACACCACAATCTAATACTATTCTGCTTTTGTTATAACACTCCCTGCACTTCTGTTTCTCTTCCAGGAGAAGAAGCTTCATCATAAAAAGCCTCCTATCTTTCTACACTCCACCCTCATTACACAGCAGCCCTCCAAAATGCATACACGTATAATGTTGTATTTGATAATTAAAATATTGTTTACCTCAGGACTTTTTGCAGCCTTAATTAAAGAAAGTCTTGTAATGAGGATAGAGTGTACTTTTGGATATTCTTCAAAGGCACCTTTTACTTACGTCAACAGGTACCAGAAGGCTCTTGCCAAGATGTTGGTTAAAAGACAGACACCAGGCTTCAGTGTAACCATTCATGTTAGGAACATACTTCTTTATTGTCTCATCATTCAGCCTCAGCCAAACACCATCATCATTGTGGATCTATGGGAAACAAGCAACAAGAACGAGCCATGCCCTCCTGTAACTGTTCTGTAGCTAGGAAGAATTAACAGACTTCAGGCAGACAACAGCAGCAAAGAAGCAATGATTCTTAAAATGCTGATACAACATAAGTAGATGCGAAGAGGAATATTGACAAAATCAGAATTCTAAAGCAATGGGGAAGCATATCTTTTTATAAGTCAAAGTGTGAAGACAAATTTAAATTGGATCATGCATTAATAAGAATTGCTTTGAAATAAAAGAGGAAAGAGTCAAGCCTTCATAAGCTTTATAAATTCCCCACTTCCCAATTTTCCATTGCTGGTATGACTTGGTATGACTGGTACTTGCCATTGCTGGTAAATCACAAAAACACTCCTTGCATATGAAGTTATATTGTTAAGAAAAATACACCCACCGTAGTCTAACACACTAGTAGTGATCTTTCAGATCTCTAAGTGAAAGATGTAATGAGAAGGACATCTGCATCTGAATTTTTGTGTAGAGTTATAGTAAGCAGTGAAATAGTAAGTAGTGAAAAGCTAAATCTTAAGAGGTATTATTGTAAGATGAACTCTAGCAATTTTCTTTCCTTGTCTCCATCTCAAATGTTTGTTACACAGGTTTTGAAGTAAGTAAAGGAAATGACAGCTTGAAAAACTAAATTAGTAATCTTAGATTTTTGCAATTTATGATCTTAAGTTGTGTATGTCAACATCTAAACATGGAAAAACCCCCATTATTTGCATGAGTTACCTTTACATCTTAGCCCAATTTTCAACAGAAATGTCTTATTGATTACCTCGTCAATGAAAGTGATGGATCCATTGACTTTCACTATGCCTATCTGCTCACTCTGAAGGGAAGGGTGGCTACGGATACGAAGCCCTGCACTGTCCTTGGCCACAAATTTGCGAACCTAAGAGAAGCAAAGAAAGACAGTAAGGAAGAAAAAAAATTGGAACAGAGCTCTCAGAGTAAAAAGAAATAGGTCTTACAGATACTGAAATGCCAGTGACAAGACAGCAGTCTTAAGAGTTACAGTTTGTTGCTAGTTTCCCATGGCTGCTGTGTCTAACATCACTTTTTTTCTATAATCAATAACATTATAGTGTTCCAAGAAACCATAATGTAGGCATGCATTGACTTGGAAATATTCCTGTTATACCCTACAATAATCAGTACAAGCATCTGATTTTTTTAAACACACGTTTTCATTGGCTGCTGGAAATTTCACCAGACTTGCATTTTCAAATTTATTTATCCTAACTGATCTGCCTGGGATTGCCATTTCTCAGTTGTGCTACTGTAGCATTCTCTTTAGTCAGCCTTTTTACCAAAATTTCAATATTTTCCTTCACTAGAGAGTTCAACTAGCCATTTTAAAATAAAATTATCTTTCTAGCTTTCTTTCTTGAAATAGCTATTTCAATAGTTTCCTCTTGTTCTTACAGGAAGGTTAGAGCAGAGGCTCCTTGCTATTAGCTGGACTTACTACAGCACCCCCTAAATCTCCCACTTATTATTCACTATCACTTTTTTTGTCATTCAAATATAATCAGGCACCTGTCCCATAGAGAACAAATGTAAGCCATCCCACTGGTCTCTTAAAACCAGAGATGCATATATTCTATCCATATGGTATAAAAACCATTTTCTTGGAAGGTATTTTCAAATTCCACAGGTAAAAAATTATAAAAATATCAATGGAAATATGGATTTAATTTATAATAACATAAAACACAGAATGATGTGTAAGGAACAAACTCAGTGATACATAATGAAAGTTAACAGCTAAGTGCATGAACCCTTTTTCCCCTAAAGAAATTAAGAAATTATATTTATTGTGAGGCTAATTTAAAGAACAAAATATGAAACCAACAAAACCCCAAAACCAGAAGCATGTAAAGGATTTCATACATAAATTACACCCAAATGTGCAAGGTTTTGCTTATTAATGGTCCTCTTACTCATAATACTTAGATTCTCCCAACAGACAAAACTAAGACTTACAAGGTCCTTTTAAAAGTATAAAGCTGAATTACTGCTGACAGCATTCTAAACACAAACAAGCTAAAAACAATGTCTTACAAATTATGGATCCTTGCATCATGTTACTTCAGAAAATCATTATGACAGTCTGCTAGAACTTGGATTAAAAACTTTAATTTAGAGGAAAATACTCATATTCCAGATTTTGAGTAGGCACAGGCCTGCAAAGAGCCTTCTTCCATTTTGCAACAGGTAACCTAAACTAGAAAATAAAAAACTTTAACCCACAACTACAAATGGCTTAAGGAGTAGAACCACTGGCAGACAATACAATAAAAGCCAGATCAGGAAATTCCCTTATGCTGATTTCTGACCATGATGAAAAATTTTATCATCTGTGTCTTCTTTCTGATACAGCACCTCTTTGCTAGGAATATTTCTATATAGCACAGTGGTCTTGTAACTGTAACACCTCCATAGGCAGTACTTCCATGGAGCATACACAAACTGGATGCCAACTGAAGAGCTAAGGCAGAAGGGCTTAGCAATTCGGATGTACATCATCCCTACAGTGCACAGCGGTTTTCAAGAGCTGTGTTGCTGTGCTTTTTTATTTGACAGATCTGCAAAGAGGTACATGTCACACAACAGAAAGGGGCGTTGTATAGGATAAAGCAACCTTGACAAGGGGTTGATCTTCTATGAAGGGGTGAGAAAAACCAACCCCAGCAGAGCTTTTGGGTTTGGTGGTTTGTTTTTTGGTTTTGCAATCAATGCTAGCTACTTGTTGCGTCAGAACGGTAGAAACGTGTTAGCAACCAGTCATTCTGGTACCAGTCTTGCACCTTGAAATTTAGTTAAATTAGATAATTTTCTTCCAGTAGGTTCCAACTACCCTGAATTACATTACATAGCTTGAAAAATAATGTTTTCTTCAAGAGGACGTGGAATGAAGTTTCTTGCAAGTTCGTTAGTTTAACCTTTGCAGCTAATAAGGAGGCAGCAATTCTTATGGGTCATATACCCCAGCTTGAATACAGATTGCTATCATAGTCCACTTCAGATTTTTCATCTGACTTCAAGTAACAAAGAATGAAGAACACACATAAAATCATAACATAGTACCCATTTTCAGATTGCAATTTAAGTAATGTTTGGCTACAAAACTAGAATGGCTCCAGTGCCTCAATGAAAATATTTTGGTGTTTCTAGTTAACAACAGATCACCACTGAATGCACTGTTAGTGTCCTTTGGTTATAACCATCTGAAATTTCAGACTGACATTGATGATCAAGCATTTAGAGCTCAGCTAAGCCCTCTTTCTCAGCAAAACATGATTTGGTACATTGGACTCTGTCTGACTGATATATGTCTAATCTGCATTCTTGGCTTCAGAAACATGAAGCACAGTATAATTATTACCTTGCTGTATTACTTACAATACTGCTGTTGCTACACAAAGAATTATCCTGTTACGTGATTTATTATGACACAGAAGAAAGATGACCGATTACATGATTTACCATTAAAGGTCTAGTTTAATTTTTCAGCAGGTTCTACAGACACTATGTACAGGACAAAGATGACTCCTTTTACAAAGACTAAACCTTGGAACGATAAATAAGAAATGCACACAGAGCAACACAGGATGATTAAACACTACAATTCAGCAATTAATCTAATATCAAACTCTCTCAACCTGGGGACAGTAAAACAACATGTATGATGATCAGCTTGGGTGGAGGTATCATTAAGTTGCATGAGATGAATCTCTCTCATTAGAAATTGGGAGTTCTAATTAAGATAATGAATTAACCAGGAAGCCTTCCTTCCTGGAAGGGAGAAGGTCTAAAAGCAGCTTCTTGGGGGAAAAGTGCAAAAAACGTGTAAAAAAAGTGTAAAAAAACAAAAAAAAAAAAAAACAAAAAAAACCCAAAACAGACCCAGTGAGGGATAAATGTTGCATTGAAACTAAAACTACCTTTATTATTTTTAATTTGAGGCATGGCTGCAGGGAAAAAGAATCTTGTTAATAGCAGAAGCAGATGCTGGATGCATTTTAAAGACTGGGGAACTATACAACAAAGTTACTGCCTCTGGATTATTCTGAAGTCCAGAAAAAGATCAGGATGCACTGCATAAGTGCATTTCTTAACCACTTTCCAGTTTCAGTAGGACAGGAAAGGCAACCTTGTGGTATTTCAGAATGCCACATCTTTTAATACATGTTTAGTCCACACACATACACACAAATAATACTAAAAAAAAATAAAAAAATCAGCACCTCATTTAATATTCCTTCCTTTGCATCTAAGAGGAAACACATCATAGTTCCCTCACCTGGGCATTTTCCCTATACCACTGCCACCCATTTCAGCTTACCTGCTCTGTTTTGTCTATTTTAATCCTTCAGGGTAGAATGATAAGGTGAAATGGGGATGTCAAAAGCTACAGAAAAGATACCTTTAAAAAACAACATCATGCCATTCTCTAAGACAGGAAAATACACTAAAGAAAACGGTTATGGATTTTATACTGACTGATTATGGTTATGACAAAAAAATCATTATAAAATTTTGTGCACAACTATATTCATAGTACAATACCTAAGAAATAGAACTAATAATAGGGCAAAATTTTGTCTGTGTCTTTAATAATAGCTGTGCAATGTTTGTTTGAAAAACCAAGGCAAAGGCACTTTCTGTATAGCTTCTAACAGTTTTATCAATTCATGTACAAGAAAAAATGAATTGAATTTGTTTAAGTTTATCCAGTATATTAATTTAACTTCATTCAGCATGTTAAGGTGATCTGTAAATATCCTTAAGTCTGCAGCATTATTATATGATAAAATATATATTAAACAACAATGAAGTCCCACCCAAACATAACTATCTGTTTTGGGCTTTTTTTTAGTCCAAACCTTGTTTGGCTGAGGCTCTGCTTTTGGTTTAATAAGTTGGGTTCCAGGAGGTATCATTCCTTTTGGAGGATCTTTTACTTTCACTTCTAGTCCAGCGTCTACAAGCAAACAAAGACTAAGTTTAAAAAAAATAAATATAAGGGGATATATCAGTTAAACAGTAACTAAGTTTATCTGTACTACAATTTAAGAGTAAACAAAATGACCACTTACTTATCTGTCTGCCAAGATCAACACTTGCAGTTGCTTCATGGTGCAAGGTATTAATTTTTGAACATTTCCATTTTCATATGTGGAAATTTACAGATATGTGGTTTCATACTGTTATTAGATATCTGTCACAGCGTATATACAAAGCACTACCAGGAAATTTTGCATCATAATAGTGTCTGTAGGTTATGTTTCAAGGAATTATCAACACAAGTCTAATGTTTGAGAAGTACAAGTGAAAGCTTCTGGAGAGGCAGTAGCTTATACAAAGCTGTACTGAATTGAAGCTAATTGCTACATATGAGACATAGATGTAAGAGCCTGAAAAGCCATGTCATGAAAAGCCAGAAAAGGCCTATAATGTAAAGAATTGGCGTATTTAATTACTAATGCTGTTAAAAAACCTGAAGGCACTGGAAAAGTGACATTCTTGTTTGTGAAATAAAACACATGTAAATACATCTGGAGAAAGACACAAAAATTTAAGTAACAGATGAATATAACCCTGAGCAATAACATTCAAAGAAATTGCCTCTGCCATCACTATTAAAAGCAAACTGCAACTGTAGACACTTTTGTGGTGTTTGTTTCATTTTACAGAGTGACACTCTGAAGAACAACATCTTGAAAAGAAGCATCCAGACCTAGCAACAAAACTGCTGGTTCCACTAACGCCCTTTTAAACATGTATGGCAGTAACAGAAGCCATCTACAAGCATCAAGAACATAAAAGGCTTGAAACGAAAATAAACTGTTACCAGGACTTAAGCAGTCAAAAATTGACAATTATGGGTCAAGCATAGGTACATGAAAGCTTCAGAGGGTATAGTCTAACATAATGATTGAATCAGAAAGTTCCATTGCAGAAAAATGGCACAGCTAAGTATTAAGAGTATACTCACACCTATTTAATAATGAAGGTTTAGAGTTATATTTATAATTACTAAATGTTTACCTTACACACAGTGCTTGAGGATGGCATCCCACTCCATTTCTACATGAATTATGTGTACTTGTGAGTATCACTATGTGTTTACTAAAGGTGCTGGTCAGTACTGGGAAAGGAACTGCTGGTGCTCATGAACTCACCCAAACAGTCTTATTGGATGTGGGTTCAGCTTCAGTGCTTCTACTGCCATCTTCACCATATTACCAGTAAGGATTACATGAGAGCATTCAAGATACAGAGTATTTTTGGAAGGGCACTCTGTCCACCACATGCTATAATATCTCATAGCACAGTCCCCAGCACTGGCAAGATAACTAGAAGACTTCCAACAGGGAATGAACCAAAAGCATTTAAAAAATCAGTACAAACAATTAAGAGTTCAGGTAGAGTCTCATTTAAGACCACACCTCCTCAATTTTTTCAGAACAAATGACCGTATATATTTCAGCATCATCAGGAACAATTTTGCATTTCCTTAGGTTCTTCAGTGTTGGGCTGGGTTTCTTTTTCCCTTTAACTATACTTCTCTGTCGCTCTCAGCTGAAACAAGACCTTCTTTCAATGCTGAGTTGATAATAAGATAGCCTGTTAACCTGGTAGTCTAACCACATGATAAATATATTCCTATTTCAGTGTGTGGGGTATTTTCTTCTGACGAAGAAGAGTGATTTAACTAGAAGGCTTCTGAATGAAAACTTGGCTGCTAAGCTAAGCTGTGAACTGTAATATTACATCTTATGAGCATCAAGACATAAATGTGTCAGCACACAAAGTGGAAATAATATAAATTTATGCTTAAATATAGTGAAATTAAGTACCTATTTCAATGCCATCTATAGTAACATGAATGGTATAGAGACCAACAGCTCCCGGAGTCCAGTTTGCACAGTATGTACCATCATTATTGACTCTGATCAACATGTTTTCACTGGGTCTAGGCATAAACAAAACAATTAAAAATCACTGAACAGTTATTGTCTTTTGGACATAATATATGGCAAACACATAATGATTAGTATAGTGTTTAGTTTGGAAACTAGTCTTTTTTTCTAGCAGATCATCTAAATGCAATTTTTCCCTTTCCAATGTACTAGCCTCCTATTATTTACTATGAAAATATAATCCTCTATTCCACATTTATTTATAGCAAATGATAAAAGAAGACATTCAGAGAGTAGCTAATACAAATAAGGAAACATTAGAACAATTAAGAAAAAAGATTTAAAATAAAATTGCTACATATAAGACAGCATAATACTTGACTTCTGTGTTTCTACCTTCAGACACAATTACCTGCCAGACACACTTGTAAGCAGAAGTATCAGGACATGTTAATTTAAGTCCCTATCCAAAAGAAATTTTTTAATGTTTACCTCTTTGGTGTTGGCGAAGCAAAACGTAGTTCTTCAAAAGAATAATTTTCATATGCCTATAAACAGATTAAATTCAAACATAAAACTAACAGTTATATCAGTCTTGAATAAAAGAAAGCAGAGCATTTTCTTCAAGAACACATCAATCTAACTTTACACACCTGAGAAACATTGAACAGACAATCAGAAATAAATTTCAAAACACAGAAATACATATGCTCACATGAAAGAGTACCTTCACCGTCTCATTAAATAGCCATTATTTAGGTAACAAAGATTGGTACTGCTAACAAAAACCTTGTTAAGTCTTTGAATGTCTTGAAATCTGACTTGCATAAAATCCTTTTGAATCCAGAGAGTGCACTGAAGACCATAAGAAGATAAGAAAGCAAACACATTGCAAGTAAAACCTGCAAACCAGCCCAGGGGCTTTGAAATTTCACATCCTTTTTCTTTCAACTCGAAGTGAAGATGAAATTCCCTCAACATTAAAGTGACACTTCCATTAACTTACACTACAGAAAGGACCTGGTTCACTTCCATAGCAACTTGTGAAGTCACTGCTCTGAAAAGCCCCATAAGAAAACTGAGTTAGTCCTAGAAGTGCACAAAGCCTCATAGCAAGAATCTCCCTGGGCTGCAATAGCTGCTAAGTTACCAGATTCCTCTGTTAAGCCAAAACCAGCAAAAGGAAGGATAAAAACCTTGGAACATATATGCAGATCAACCATTCTGGGTCCCTATATAAGGATATAGTTTTAGGTATCAGTCCCCCAAACATGTCAAAATTTAGTTATAGATTTTTATGAAGTGAGAAACTAGATTTTATAATCATATTCAGGTGTTTGTATAAAATACTGATATAATGTGCAGGCTGATGTAAAACGAAAATATCAGAGGACATCTCTATTTTGCACTGAAATGAGTGTGCTCAATAATGCAGGCAGGGAAATAGAACAGAATATTTACAATGCCTTGAATTCATAAAGTTTCAGATGGAAAGGACTTGACTTGAAAGGAACCTTGGGAAGATTCTCTGGAAATCAAGCATGTTTCAGTGAAGAGACACTTCTTAAATTTAACCTTGGTGTCTTCTTCCTTTTATCTTTATAAAGATTCATACTGTTATTATCTACTAAAAGGATTGCTAATGAATCCTTCCATTTTAATTTTCCCTTAGACTAACTTCAATTAAATAATGATTACATACTAACTAGCTGATATTAAGCATTCCTCACATCATCAAATCTACAAGAGTTTCTGAACATCCTACACGTGCACCACCATCACTTACCCTAGAGCTCATGCATTAAAAGATATACTGCTCTGAGAGTTGCGTGGGGAGATTTGATACCTCTCACTGGAAAAGAAGAAGCTGGTACCTGTGGACAGTGGCTATCAGAAAGATCATCTTAGCCCTAAGTTAGGGAACAATGTATTTCTGCCTCTCCTCAAGTAATTTTTAAAAGAAGCATCAAACCAAGAAGTGATGTTTGCAGAAGCTCAAATAAAAATGCCAAAATCACACCTTGATATGCACATGATTTAGCAAGATCTTAAACCATTTGTTGCACACTACATTGATTTAATAGTTCTTTCATTGATCTTTTAAGACACTATTCTGTACGCAGCTGCACTATCAGGTACTGCAGCCTTATCCTTTGCAAAAAAAAACCCTGTACCCTCTTAAAAGGTGCTAGTTTATCCTTCTCTACCCTCCTGGCTAATCCTGTCTCATTAAGCTGAGCATCTGTTAGTTGTACACAACATGTCACATCTCTTAACTGGGTCAGTATGGTACACATATGTACATTTACTGCATGTGCTATAATATACTCAATCAAATCAACACTGACTGCTCACTTTTCATTTGTTTAAAAACTGTTCCTGCCAAAGCATCTGAGCTGATCCATTTAACAGTGGTTCATTCCATGAGATGCCCTTAAGACACATGCATCGATATATAAATCATTTGTATGTCTTTCTTTACTATGCTGAGCTCTTACCTTTTCCTATGTTCACCTGTTCCAGTTTTAAATATGTATTGACTGCAACCCTACAACTCCATATAAATAAATACACTGGTTTAACTTTTCCTCACCATTTCAATACCTGTTTTTATTTCTCCTGAGTGACTCAGACTAACTTGTTAATCTGTCTAATCAAAATCAAAGACAACTTTCCTTTTTATGCTAATCCAATCTAACTGCTTTAGAGTTTAAGTACTTGGCCCTTCTGATGTATTTAGTTTATTGTTGAACTAATATATGATCACAGTAATTTGCATTTAATTAGTTGAATATTTTCAGACTGGGATCACAAGTAAACATACATTTTCCCATCTCTGTTGCATACCTTTACACACTTTGAATGCTGACTTCTATAGTTATAGTGCCAAAATTACAGTAACTTACCTTCATCATTGTAATAGCAATATAGCGAGCTTCTTTTACTATCATTGGCTCATAGGAGGAATCAAGCTTTGGTGAAGGAAGTCCTCCAAAGGTCATATCACTGCTAGGGGAAACAGCTGTTGCAGGACTCCCTGGTATCCGCTGCACTTTTTTAATTTGTTCTTGTTGCAAAGATGTTTTTTTCTGAGAAACAGGAATAGCTTTGACTTCTACCTGTAATTATTATTAATAGATGTGGAAGAGGGAATATGATTTAGTGATGAAATACACATTATTTTAAATCTGATGCAGTGCAGTGACAAAGTGCTTAGAGCACTCCCTGTAAATCCAGCTGCATCAAAACCCAATGTATCTACTCTTCATCTGCAAAGCCAATCTTTGGAAATATGCCAATGGGCAGGGGAGAAGCACCAAACCAACAGCACAAAATCAGCACAGGCTGCTGTCAGTTCTGCCAGTCCCACAGCACTTCCTGTGAAGCAGCACACAGTCTGGTATGCCTAGGGAAATTTTCCCAGAACAGAAAAGTGCAATGAAGTAAAGAGAGTCTTCCAAGTGAGTGCGCAGATTTTGGAGTGAATTATCATGGCCATTAGATCTGAATCAGCAGTGGCCAGACTGGATCCTGGCTGGCTCTGCCACCTCACACCACCACTGCACATTTATACTGTGCTCTATACAATGCATGTTTTAACTGACTTTTTCCCCCAGAGATACCACGGATCTCCATTAGTGCAGGTAGCAGCTAGCAGTACACAATTTTCTGAGAAAGACAGACAGACTACCTGGAAAATAAGTTTATGTGCTACTCATTTGAAATCTGCAATAAAGTGCAGATGTTTAAATACTGCAGTTTTCACATATGGTTTTTATTAAAATTTTACTTAGTTTACCATAAATTACAACACTGCATTGCACACTGAATGAGTCCAGAAGAATGACTAAATTAATTTAAGATTTTTGTCACTTTAATACATTTGTGAACAGCAATTAAATAATAAAACCAGAAATAATTTTGATAACATTGTGACATATCCTTTTCCTGACTGATAGGATAAGATCAGCACAGAGTTTTTCACTTGTTCTGTCACTACAATTTAAGTCAGTAATCACACAAGTTCTACTCAAGCAGTGTTTGTGACTAAGCTGATTCTTATGTTACTGTTGTGGAACTGCTATTCATTAAAATGTTTACAGCTCATTGTAAGACAACTCTCAATTATTACATCACATACAAAGAGCAGATTTGAGAGCTTTTATCACAGGAATCATGCCTTTGTAAAAGGTATTTAATCTACACTTGGGCTTGAACAAAACCAACTACTCTACAGTAGTAGTAGGCTTTAAAACACAGAAGTAACCAAATTTATTAAAACTACATGGAAACCATTTTGCATTTGTTTCATTTGCATTGCTTTACTACTTGAAATCCAGCAGCCCACTTTTATACATGCCATGTAAGTTTTACCCCAAAAGATGCAAAATTCTGCGAACTCTACCTGAGGCTGTCAAGAACACCTCCTCTCCTTTCCAGTACAGAAAAATAGTGGTTAACTAAAGAGGCTGAAGACAAACACAGGAACACCAGTCCTAGCCAGTTATTTTTTTTAACTGCAAGGACTACAGAAACTTTCAAGTATTAGAAACAGAAAATGGATAAGTATTGTTCTAGTCTAAAATAAAGTAACTATAAGGTGGTCCATCATTGCGATTCTGATTCTTTTTTTCCATCACAAAGTCTGTAGTTTATAATATTGTTTCCTGGCTTACAAATTAAAAAATGAATTCTTGTCACTTTCATACATCAACACTGTCAAACCTCACTTATGATTTATTTATGCAACTAAAAGTGTAGTTGATTACAGGTAAGTTACGAATTGCATGAAATGGTGCTTGCATAATACAGAAATTGTCAGTTTTGTGGATTTAGAGGCAAGAAAGTCTGACTACAATGATTTTATGAATGCCACTTTCTGTCCTACACCAGAGTATTCTCTGGAATACCTACAATAAAAATCAAAAGCCAGCAAGATGAAGCAGAACAGCCAAGATGACAATAATTACCTTCATATTAGGAACATGAACAACATCCCCATACTGGTCTTTTGTTTGTACTGTAATAACAGTTGGCCAACCACATCGGATGTCATCCTTATTCAAAATCAATGATGTTTTTTGAGGATCAGCATATGAATCAGGCTGCAGCCACCTACAGCAAACAAAACCATCTAAACATTAAAATCTCTAACAGCCTCCAAAACAAATGTCTACAAGTCTGCACAAATGTGACATCGAGCTAAGAGAGAAATAACATCTGAATGCCTATGTGGTTTTAACTTATGTACTAATGGAAACAACACAGCCAAGTAGTTTTCTTTAACTAATACTTCAAATAATTATGACAGTTCTATAGCCAGTTAAAAGGACAAGTAACAGTGCAGTTTTACCTTGCAAGTCGTCCACCACTTGATCCTGGTACACAAGCAATGAAATCTTCCAGGAACGACTGCTCATTGCTTTGTACCTGCAGTGGAAGACTTCCTTCAAGAGCTTCCAAAATGGTTGGTGAGTGAGATAGTGCCAAGCCTTTCCCAAGAATGCCTGAGTGAGATTTGCACACCTTTTTTTTTTTTGGGTTGGTTTTTTTTTTTTTTTTTGGCAGAGGTTGGGGGGGTGAGAAGAGAGACATAGAACAACTTTTCAGTAACATGTTGACATTTTCCCATAATGTAACACAATTGGTACAAACATTTTGGGCCTTTTAAATCATTCAAGAAGAACAAACCTTACTCTGATAAAAATTTTTCAAAGAAGTCATCTCAGTCTATTAAATAATAATTTATGCCAAAAGAGGTTAAATGACCTTTAGTTGAGGGAGATTCAGCATTAGCTCCCATTGCACTTAACAATAGGCCATCAGCAAACCAGAACAACTGCAATCATTATTTGGGACTTGATTAACATCACTGCTCAGCTAAAAATGTGATTTTATTTCTCTAATTACAAAGGTATGTAAAAGACTGATTTTGGTAACATTTAAAACTTGCCAATTACTGCAACTTCAGCCAAACAGATTTTGAAATACTTAGTCATCTAATGTTCTGTGTGACACTGTATGCATTTTTTTCCAATCAGATTCATTATAAAAAATTATTTAATGTAAATACTGAAATTCTTTATGATTTTCTTAAACTGGTACATAATAAGTTGGATTCCATTCTACTATCAAAACCTTACAAATTATTTTTTTCTGTAGCAGTCAAAGTTTCAATGCAATTAGGTGCTTAAGTACATTGCAATAGATAATCTGCAGGCAAACCTGTAAGGCAGCCTCTTCAAGTATCTCAAGATCCTCTTCAAACTCACTACCTGCTGGAAAAATATAAACGTTATATGGACAGTTATCTATATATTACAGAATATGAGATTCAATTCTGTTTTATGATGCCTTTTGTATTACAAGTTTCACGTTTGCATAATGATGTGTCATACCATTTAATCAGCAGCTGAAATATTTTCAAGTAAAATAATAAACATGCAGCATCAGTGCACGCACAAATGAACAACGCAAGTTGCATAAAACAAAAATTTGGTGCTTATTTTATCTCCAAGACTGTATGTATGGCAAGTTTTTGGGTGCAACTAGATACTTTCAGAAAGATTTTGAGAGGTCAGGATGGTTTCTGGGAAGCAGTATCTCTAAGCATGCAACATCTGCTTCCTTTTAAGAGTTTACCTTTCTAAAATTATTTGAAAGCCTTATAAACTCTGCACAATTTTATAAATTATGATTGTCCTAAAACGCAAAGCTTAAATACATACTATTACACGGTATTTCTTTCTCACAAATACAACACAAAGTCTGATTCCAGGGTGACCAGAACTGCCAAACAGTCTTTTAACAGAAGAGTGAAACAGATAAGATTACCATATTTCTACTCTCTTTTAAAAACATGTCAGGCAATTCTACCAGTCAGAAGAAAGAGAAATAAGAAAAATCAAGTCCCAAGGCAATTTTTTAAAATTCAAAGAAATAAAGAAATCTAAAAACTGCCCTCATAAATAAACTACTACCAAACTCCATACAATTAAGAACATAATAATGTTAAATGCATCAACCAATTTCACAGCGGTGTTTAAGTCAGATCTTGGTCATAGACCAGATCTCTCTTGGGAAGAAGCATCTTAAATTTAAGTCTTTAACAGGCAAGAAGGAAGAACCTTTTGAACAGTAACTTGAATGGTAACTTGAACAGTATTTGGGTGTTTACTAAAAGGTAAGTTTTCCTAATATGCAAAGAAATCACTTTCTGGTCCATCTTCCATTGGAGCAAAATAGGTTTAAGCTACTTAGGTCCTTCAAAACACCTTTCTTCCTAATACTTCTAGAGGAGCACTCACACAAATATTTGATTATCTGCACATTGAAAACACCCACTACAACAAGTACTAAAAAGTAAAACTCTGGAAATTATAATGAAGTATGAAAATCCACTAAAAAGGGCCTTCCTTGTGTGCATGCATTACAATAAAGTCTTTTATACGGTTATTTATTCTGTAGATTCTATTATTCTATGTAGGTTTTTCTTAAGGGACACTCTCCCACAAGTAAGGTGACAGGGCTCTGCAGATTAGGAATAACAGTATTAAAGAACCATTTCACTTGCAGCAAAAGGTAGAAGATACATAACCTAGGATGCAGAAGAAGGAAAAGAAGTCTGATATTAAGGCATTTAAATGTTGCTGTAGAAAACCACAGCTTTACCTCTTTCTGCCACAGTGTTTTTCTGAGACACCAGCCAAAACACTCAAACAAAGCAAAATTACACACAACTGAAAACCATCTTAAAAGGCTGCACTGTAGTTTCCATTTGCAAACACTACCACTGTTGACTGTAATTCACCAGTTTTGTTTACTTAGAGGGTACAGTAGCCTTGTAGAGAAGCAATACACTTACAGAGCACAAGCACTGTAATCTTACCAGAAACATTAAGAGAATTGGTTAAAGTTCTTGTGCTGACGTTAGATGAACAGTTACACGCATCAACTGCTATTAGATCAGTAATCAGGAAACTCCTTATAGGCAATGCACCTATCCCTTCTCTCTACCAGATGATACACGACCACTTTTAAACACAGCTGTGACTGCATAAGTAACTTAACTGCTTATTTCATTTCAAACTTCTATGGGATAGCATAAAGCCAATCTATGTGCCACCCTCCTTGTTTTAGGCATTTAAACGGAACAAACATGAAAAGCTCCTAAGAGAGAAGTAAGAAGTATTGCAAAATATGTGAGATTAAGTTACAAAGATTTCCATCTTTTTGTTGTTGTTTACAGAAGAACAGCAAAACCAAGAGAAGCCCACGAACTAAGGACCTTGAGGACTAAGACATGAGGGCACTATTTAATCTGTAGAATTGCCTCCACTTTGGAGAATAAAATACAGATCCATTAGTTCAACTAAGGTGCCTCCTTACAACAAAGTAAGAAATTTCTATACAAACCAATTACACAAGCAAAATATGGAAGTAGATTTTGTGATTATAACTCCACACTGATCAGTGCTCTTCTGCTCATTAATCCACGCTTCCATTGAAACAGTATCTGAGCTTCCATTTGTGCTTCAAATTTAAATGATTGGGATATCCTATTATATATTATGAGCTTGTTTTCCCTACAGCTGATGCTATTTAAGAGAAATTATATTACTCATAATATGGCTGCATCATAAGAAGTTCTAATTTCATCTCTACATCCATTAATTTCCACAAACTCATTTTTCCTTACATTTTAAATTGCAGTGGGGTTACTAGAAACCTTTATTTGCTGCATCTGCTGTAAAAACTTGTGATTTCTTTTTTAATTTTAAGAAAAAGCTATAGTAGAAATATTTTTATTTCTACTACCATACTAGAAATGGGATAAGGTATACAGATGAAATGTTCACTTTCAACTTTAAAACAGTAGTTTTAAATTTTGCACTTCAATGCTGCAGGTATTTTTTCATTCAGAGAGGTGTGGAATGTGGGAAGAAAAGAACAGTGAAAGAAAAATAAAAGATACCTGCACATTTATGAAGTACCATGAGGAAACCGTGGGACACAGTTCATACAGTCATACGCTACCCGTAGATGGGATGAGCTCATTCAAATTAAAATGAGCAGGTTTCCCTCCTCCCCATATGCACACAATGGGAAAATAGTGAACAGAAAATACTGACAACTTTTTTGTTTGATTAATTCAGCTTGAAGACTCAAGTTTGTATTATTAGCTCTAACTAAAAGCAACAATAAGATTTAAATGTACTATCAATTCAGAAAACATGGAAAATGGTGAAATAATGAAGTATGCTCCTACCAATAGGAAGCGCTAAATCCTTCTTCATCAAAGCTGCTGCACAAGATCCTCCTAAATTTGCCAGTTCTTTCTCCAGCTGAATAATACCCTTCAAATAAAAAAAAAATAAAACATAATTAATGTCTCAAAAAACAGGAAAATAAATACATTTTCCTGACAATGTTTTAAGAAAAACTGTGTCCCAGTTTGAATCTTCTCAGTAATGTATTTCTTGTTGTACAGCTACTGCCATGTTTTGCTGTGACATAGGACAGTGTACCAAAATTTTTAGAATAAAAAAGTATGTTTTAAAACAATTACTTAAAACTTTTCTTTAGATTATAGTCTTAAGGTACTGGCTAACATATTTTAGCACTGACTGTTCAAAACATGCCAGCATTTTTTTTAATGCTTTAAAGAAAAAGCATGACATGCATCTATATTTTTTTTGTTTGTTTTTTTGCTTAAGCTAAAGTTATTTCTATTCAAACACTGACTGATTAGATCATCTGTAGGAATTATAAACCTGATTTTGCTGAAAGCCCGTGGGCCCACCATAGGTAATAATATTATGGTATGTTTTCTATCTGCCATGTAAAGAAATTGCAAAAGAAAGAACTGGGTCAAGGACATGAACAAATTTGATCTTCCCTTTGCAATAAACAGTGGTAGAAATGACTCATGTCCTTAAAGGCAAAATTGAGGAGACCACTGGGTAAATCCTGAGGTAGCCCAGATGCACACAGCATTTCCAAGGAGTCAGAGTTCTGGTGTAAGTGAGCACTGTAAATAATGCAAGCATGTCATTCAATTGGCAGTGACAGTAGAGAACTCCACACCTTTGGATCTCTGATGCAAGAGTAGGCCAGAATTTCAGGAAATCTTGTATCCCACTGACACACAAGATAAAATCACACTATGTTTTTGCAGAGTGCCACAAACCATGCAAAAAGCCATTTCAATAATATCCTGATTAAAGAATTCCAAATTAATAACGTCTTTAACAAAAAAATTTAGAACGTGTGTAAAATTAACCTAAAAATATTTTGCTAATGCAACTTAGTCACAAGTGAAAATACTACTTTTTTTACCCTCAAGAAATTTATTAGGTGCATTTATTAGGAGATTTAATAGGTGCAGCAATTATAACTATCTCACTTTTTCCCTTACCTCATCACTTCCTGGACTAAATTCATATCCAATTGCATAACATTTGAAGCCATAAAAACAAGCTTTTTCATCTTTCACGTAGTCTGATGCAGTCTCCAGAGAAAAAAGAGCTTCATTCCCTTAAAGAAGTAAAAGGATAAAATAAATATATTCTTCCTCATTTTGTATGTTTCTTGTACGTAAGTACATATGAAATCCAGCCTTTATATGCAAAATAACAATTAAAACCACAGAATAAACAAGCAGATCAATAATTTTCAAGCAAGAAACCTACTACAGACATAATTAACTTGCCAGCTTGGATAAAGACCATTCCTTAATTTGTTTGCCAAGATAATTCTGCAGAAAAATCAAACTTCCTCTAATTATTGTAGTAATTCACATTTCTAGTATGCATACCAGTAGCTCTGTATTACCTGGCAATACTAACACCATGGTAGGCCATCCTGAAGATCCAGAGAACTTTTTTAGTTCTATCCATGAATTAAGGTTTTCATGAACAGAGCTATGCTTTGGTCCAAATCCCAGGCTCTGTGCAATTCTGACAGGAATTAGTAAACGAAGAACATCCTCTGACTGAGCAGTGCCACACTGAGTGTCAAACTCTATTGTTATCCACCTGACACATTCAGGAAAAGTCACCTATAACAAAACAATAGTTTAATTATGTCCAAGCTTTTGGGATTCTTGGGGTTTTCTTTTACATTTACTTCTTCATTTCCATTTGGCCTTAACTCTAATTTAGTCTACAAAGGTGATTTAATTATGTAATTCTGCACAATTATTTTGCTAAATTAGCATTAAACGAATTTATTATTTGAAATTCATGTCCACCTGTAATGCTTTGTACTTTACTCAATTAGAATCCTGTATTGCACTTTACTCAGTTAGAATCCTGTATTATAACTTAATAGTCTGATTAAGTATTTGCACTGGTACCACTTGTGATTGTTTAAGAATTCCATACAGGTTCATTAAACAAAACAACCACAGACTATTACAAACACTGAACTATCAGATACCTTTTTCAAACTCAAACTTCAACAAACATAATGAATATCTGTTTTGAGCAATCCCACAAAAGTACTAAGCAGCTGAACCTCATTTGTGAATGCGGCCTGAACTACAACAGCGTATAGCTACAGAAATTCAAAGGCAGTAACTACTAAAATCAAGGCTTTAGACATGCTCCATAAACTTTAGGACAAAAATAAGCATTACTGCATCAGCATGATCATATGGTAACTACATTTTCTGCAGTGGATGTCTTGCTGTCTCACAGGACAAGCACTGCAATAGCGAAATAATTTATATCCTGTTCAGGCACTTGCTTATAGGTTTGCTACTTCTGGATGTTAATTTGACTAGGACTGACTTTAGTTATTTTTACAAAACGTTGTTTTAGAATTAGATAAGAAAGTCTGATTGAGATTATACACTCGATATGTAAAGACTTTGAACTTCTACCATCTGTACAGTAAGAGCAAAGAAACTCTGTATGAGAGCAGAAAAATATAAGACTATGCAAATTTAGGGACTTAAAGCAGATACCTGAATTAGGGGGTTAAAATGTCACTATTTTCCACTATAGTTGGTGGAGAGTTTTTGTCCAGAAAGCAGTACAGCAATAATATAAGGAAGTGTCTTCTATATTAGACAATACTAATTATCATCCACAGTAACAATTTTTCAGAGAGCAAATGCTGACTCAAGAAAACTCACATGTCAAGCTTTTTAAGAAGCAGCATGTGCACTTAGAAATGGTGCTCACCTTATAGTGTGTAACAGAGGCAGGTTTATAAGGATGCTCACTTTCTACAACAGCATAGTGATTGGAGGTAGTACAAGCTGAAAGCCCTTGCTCTGGCTGGTTTCCAGTGGTGCTGTCTGTAGACTGATTTGGGTTAAAAGCTGGAGGGGCATATTTCTGATTCAGAACTGCCACAGAAGGAAGTAGCTGTTGAACCAGGCCAAAGACCTCAACAGCAACCTGTAACATAGCACCACATGGGTTACTACAAAGTATTGTAACTTGGTAAAAACAGTACTTGCAAAAGTCCAATACTTTGATTTCTCTTCAGTGGCTGTTTGAACACTCTCAGAATATCAGTGTAACAAATCATTCAGTCATCTTGCAATTCCGTATCAACACAATCCTGACAAAAAAGGCACCAGTACATTCATCTCCTCTTGGAGACCCGCCAAAGCTGAAACAAGAATCTGTATACAAGCGTGACATCCTTTCTCCAAAATAGCTGCTACTAAAACGTTAAACATTAACAAACAGTAAGCACAAGTTCACAGAAAGTAAATAACATACTAAAGTAATAATGCAGTTATACTTTATAACCAGATTAATACTGGGGGATTTTTCAAACATTCAACATGTTTTAATGTATGAAACCTTAAGCATCGCACTGTTCCCTGTAATTTTCACTACATTTTCTAAGTAGAGGAACACATCTACAACAAAACACTTGGTTGTTTCAAATTCCAGTTGTATAAAGAAACAAGGTAACTAAAATCTGACACTCTTTCACAACATGTCTGCTAGATTTTAAGTGGCCAGTTCTATTTCCTCCCCCTTTGAAGAGAAGTCAGAAAACATCTTACAGCTCATGAAAAATCAATAAAAGGCAATAATATCTACTAGCTAAGCATTATTGACATTTGTAAATCTAATAACAGATTTCAAGAGTGTCCCAGAACAGGCACATGCAAGAAATGCCACGGCACGGAAAGGCATGTTCTTTTATTTATACCTGATACCTTTAAATGCTGATTTGACAGAAATAATCTTAGTTTTTTGTTATATAAATTTTATTTTTACAGTAAAGAGCAAATGCATCTGCTCATTAAATTATTTCATCCCAACAATGCTCATCAATGAGTTGTAAACGACATCGTTCTCATTCCTTTCCTACAACTAAAGACTGTCATATTTCTCTGCTTCCTTAAGGTATTTTTTTATGATGATTTCAATTGAAGTTGAAAAAAAAGTCATTATATGTTTTTAAAATTCTTGACTTATGGAAAATTCATGAGTCATGTTATCAAATATAAATCACTAATTCATAAAATAGTAAGAAATCAACATGTTCAAATTTTCAGAGTAAACCTCTTCCTTGCATAAACATTCATACATTTCTTCAGTAATTTCTGCCGAGGAGCATACCTTAGGAATAGCTGCTGCAACTGGTCCTATGTAGGCTATGATGAGGGGAAGCAGCATTGAAAACAGACTGGAAGAGCTGAGTACTTCTGGAATGTCTTCAGCTAAATAAAGATAATTAGAACAGAGGTATTATAAATAAAGATGGTATGGTTAAAAGCATATCTTATTTTTCTGGCTTGCCCCTTCCAAGTTAAACTTTTATTTCCTACACTATTTTTACTTCAGAATATTTTCATTATTCAGGCACTGTTGAATTCTGAGTCCGCCAAGTCCACCCGAGACAAATGTCATTATATACAGATGTCTGTTGAAAAATGTCCTTCTCTTAGAACATTATTTTACTTCATTCTTTCCCCTTTTGTGAAGCTGCATTCATATTTTATACAGTATAAAAGTTAGCACAACAGTTCTCCCAGCCCTTCAATATTAGTTTTACAGCACTACGTAATATTCTGGACATTTTGGCTACAATGGCTGATATCTACATTTCTCAAAAAGGGATGTTTAAGTGCTCATATATTAATTACATTAATCAATCCTACTGAATACATTCTCTGTGCAAAACACTAATGAAATTTGCAACCAACCCATCATGGAAGATCTTCTGGAAATAAAGAATCTTACCAGCTTCAACATGATACTTGCTAAAATGATGAACAAATTTATACTAAGTATCTGACGATGATATCAAAAACATAACTCAATGACAGAGAAGTTACTCACCATTTGATATCTACAGGAATGAAAGGTTAGAAAAATATTCTTTGGAAAGCAAAAGAGAAACACCATAGCTTTTCTATTCAGGTGATATTCTACTATTATGGCTTGCTAAGCAAAGTAAAGTCTGGAAAAGTAAATTTTCTCAAGCCTTACCATCTACAGCAAGAGCTCTGTGCAACAAGTCTTTGGCTGCTCGTACAACAGCACTCACGACAGAAAGAGCCCTGCTACAGTTTTTGTCTTCTTCATTAGCTTTGTTCAACAGCTGTGACTGCAGATCTCCATCATACTCACTCCTGGATAGTGGATTAAGTTAAAGTAAGTTCACAAATACAAAATTACATTAAAAAAGAAGGACTAATTTTTAGCCAAAAAATACGAGAAAGCAATTTAAAAAAATGAAGAAACAATGGAAAGTATTTTGGAGGAAAAGTCTCACTGCTAGTCCTGTGCAATAACTTTGTTTGGGAAAAAATACAAAAAGCAGTTTTCTGAAATGGTTCCTATCTCTAGATGCCTTTTAAACCACATAAATGTATTAGTTGCTAAGCTCTTCCAAAGCCAGTTGCCTGTCTTGGTAAAAATAAAGCAACGTAAAAATGCTTCACAGAAACAAGAAAAACTTTCTTAATGGATATTCCTGCATTTTCATAAGAGACAAAGATTATCCCTTCTTATTTCAAAGATTAATTATGGCTTTGAAATACCATCTTGGGCTTAACCCTTAACAAATACTTCTTCCCTTCAAATCCATTCTGTATGTCAAATCAGGCTCTCCTAAACAACATTATGTATTACACAATTTCAATAAGGTATAATTTGCTTTTTCAAAGCTGTCAAATGACAATTACAAACTAATCCAAGCCTTCAGTATGATAGTGATTAAGCTTTGGCACAGAGAAATAAAACCACTTAGTCAACATGTAAAACAAAATCTACCATTCTCTTTTGGCCATCTTATGTTTGTTCAGTAGCATTCTGAGGACTAGTGCTGCAGAATGTTCAGAAATTTTACTTTGAGTAGTTCAGTGAACAAGGATATCTCTCATTCTCTGTGATGTGAATCAACCACTCTTGCAAAAAGATCATTTTTTCCAAATATCCTAGAATTGTAGCTTTGCTGTCAGCCTCAAGCCTTTTTCATTTGAACTTGCTAGCCACTGATGGTAGGTGCAATTCAACTGAGTACTTTTCCAACTAATCCCTCCAAAACTCTTCTGCCCTCACCAAAAAGTGTGTTAACTTCTGTATTTGGCCCTTCTTGCATATGCCTAAGAAGCAATTCTATTGATATCTGAGCATCCTCCAAACAAAATGGAGTGTGACTTTTACAAGCTGCTCTATAATAGACTCAACATTTGTTTCTTTGCTGTAAGCAAATCAAAACCTCACATCACTATATATCAAACAGTGAGTCCTCAAACTAAGTCCATAACCATAGTCATGCATCAGAAAACATTAAATTTATCTTGTCCATGCAAACTAAAAAAGACATTGCAATTACAGCACAGCACTGCAATTTTTCCTAATACAATTTATTCTGTAACAGTTCCAATTTGTACCACTAGTCTTTCACAAACTTCTTTGAAATTTATCAGTTGAAATAAAAAATCCTGAGACTGTTCTGATCAGGACTTTTCATATGTTAATTTATCATTGCTACAATGTCTTGAAGTTTCCATTACTGAAATTATGTCCTTTGCTTTTCTGAAATCAAAGAAACTTATTTTGCTTTTATTTTTTCTTTGCCTGTATAAAAGCAGACAAACGAGGAGTGAAAATAGATGTTTTTCATATCTTTCATCCTTCTTACATAATTATACTTTCCAATACTTAATAATAAAGTTCATGATTCCAGGAGACTAAATCAATTAGTCTCATGACCTGCACCACTGCAACTGCATTCTTTAATAAGCAATTGCTGTTTTTACTGACAAGCTGGATCTTTGAGCATAATCTCATGTTTTAAGGTAGTTCAGCACTATCTTATATCTTCAAATATACTGTTACTATAATTTTGCAGGTCACTTTATTTCTTCATATTTTACATTCTTTAAAACCTTCTTAAGAGCAACAAGTTCATGTGCTTGTTAGTCTAAAATATAACAGTTGGTATAGTATTATTTTTTTAAAATTCTCTATATCTTTTATTATGTAGGTACTTCTCACACAATCAAAGATAAAAACAAATTATTATTCACCAATCCATTAATTCCTTCCATCTTCTGTTGATCAGCCTTGTACTGCCAATTGAAAATTGTGTCTTTGTACAAATCAGGCTAAGTACCTCAAACACAAAAGCAATGCTTTCTGCAAAAGCATTACCACAAGTGAATTCCTACTATCATCCTGAAAGGCTGAAGTAAAGCTTCCCTGCAGGACAGTCAGATGTTTCAGCTGATTTTCTTCAGGCAACTGCAATTTCTCTTTTTATACCTTTCAATAAGTAAGAGAGGAGACAGCTCCTATATAAATAGACCTTGCCTCACTACCTGATGCAATTATTTTTGGAAACTGAAGAACTGAATAAATTGGAGAGATAAACATACCAGTGAGTAATCTCTCATATCTATTATGGTATAGAAAAAACAGACACTGAAATAGTGTATCTTACGAGTTTCCCATACTTAGACCTTTAAGGTGCTAAACAATGGACCTCACAGAAAGTCAACCATCACATTACTTGTCAAGTCAAAAAAACACCCAGAGAACCTAAAACAAGACTGGAAGAGGCATCACAAACACACTCTGGATGCATTTATTTCAACCACTTCTAAAAAACAGATGTAGTATAATAGCACTGTGATGGTTTCATTCACTTTTCTTAGAAATGAACCATCACAACACACAAACCTGTAATAAAGAATCTGTGGGATTTGTCCTCGTGTTTGGTTGGTGCCATTGCTGCTCAGACTGCACGTACTAAATGTAAACGTTACACCATCTGGACACTGAACTGTGGTCATTCCACCATCTCCATTGGCAGTCCGGCTTCCGTAATTCCTCAAACGAACTGCATATTTCACATTTTCCTTAGAAAGGACAGCAAAAACAGGTTGCAGTACAAAACAAGTACCTAATGACTTCATGGCACATGAAAGTTATTATGTTACATACTGAAGAGTCTGAAAAGTCCTTCAAAGCACTCTACAAATGAAATTGAACAAAAACCCCCAGAATTTAACCAAGATCACAGCTGTTCCATGTTCCCAAACTATGGGCCGTAACTTAAATTACTACTAATTACTTGAAGAGTAAGCAGATATCCAGGAAAATTAACTATCAAGTTGCACAAAAAAGTTGCGCTTTCAAAAACATTCTAAAATTACTAAGCAACTAGAATCTCCCTTATGCAATTATAACAACTGGAATGTAATTTCTTCTAGCTGACAGGATTTGGAATTTTTAATTTATAGGTCAATTGAGACTTTATGAAGCACACATGTCAAGATCAACTTGTGAACAGGCATCCAAAAACCCAAACAATTTACACTGACCATTTCAATTTTGTTATCCCAATAAGTTGTATGAAACCTACAGATGTGCTTTGATTTTATTTACCTTCAGTGGGACAACTTTGTCAAGTCTGATTTCAGCTATGTCACTGGGAGAATCATCTGTGGTGTAAGTTCCTTTAACCAATTCTAAAGAGGTCCATCTATGAGAATGAGTTGCATCTCCAGTATGATCACTCTGATTCAAAGAAACAAAGTAATTTTAATACATTTATAATGTAAATATATGACACACACAATTATGCAACTTACATTTCATTGCACAAATTGTTACATATGGCATTACAAATGAAAATATGAAAAACCTGTTCAGAGTCAATAGTAAAGCCTTTCCCCTAAACAGGAAGTTGCTGAGCAGAGAGGTTTATTTCCCATAATAGCCTATGCTTGTCCTTTGGAAGAAATCAGAATCATCAGTTACAGTGACCAACTGTGTGCAAAAGAAAGTTTTGCTTCATTAGAAGAACCCACAATGCAGTTCTATGCTGCTTCTAAGAAAGTACATCAACAGCACATGAAACAGGTATTAGATACAGCCTCATCATGCTGGTAGGCCATTACCCTTTTCTGCAATATTTGGTTTTAACCTCATTTCTCCTTTTCATTCACAGTTTACAGAGGTAACTGGTACTAATTTACATTAGTAAATGTAAATTAGTAAACTCCAGAAAGTGAAAAGCCCCGGTGTCCTAGGTTACAATCCAGGATGTGCCCAAAATCTATTCTATCACCACCTTCATGAACTGTTAATGGGCCCATCAATGCCTTGCCATGACCCATAGATAACTCCCTCCAGGAGCGATCTCTGTTAAGAGGCAATCAAGGACCTACTGCATCCCACTGGGATATGCCCCGCCCAGAGGGAGGAGCCAAGGATCCTCACCTGGATATAATGTGGGATTTGGGCCCTTACCCACTCGATCTTTCACAGAGGACAAAGGCTACCAGATCTTCTCTATGAGATCACTGCTTCAACTAGACTGCTTTATCTGGGCTGCTACCACCAGTCCAGGATTTTCCACTGTTCCAGCTTGGTGCTCCTGGAGTTCCGCACCGGAATCAGACTGCCCCAGGTTTTGTAAAGCAAAGCCCCTCAAGGTCCCTAGTTCTGTTTACTTTCAATGCTGTAGTTATTGTTGTTCATTTGTCTTGCTATGCATATTAGTAAAATAACTGTTATTCCTATTTCCATACCTCTGCCTGAAAGCCCCTTTAATTTTCTTAATTATAATAATTTGGAGGGAGGGGATTTGAATTCTCCATTCCAAAGGGAGGCTCTGCCCTCCCTAGCAGATACCTTTCTTTCAAACCAAGACACCCCAATACCTCAAATATTACTTGTAATAGAAGAGTTCAGGACAATAACAAAGACCCTCCTAGATATGGTATGAAGCTTGTGGTAAATACAAAAATCTTCCACCACAAGCAGAAAGCCCTACTACCAGTGCACTGTTTTACAGGCAGCCTAGACTGAACAATATGAAAATATCACATTGTAAAACACACTCTAAAAAAACCTGAGCTTACTTCCGTTCAAATTGTTTTCCCAAATGTAGTACTTACATCATCAACTAATACCTCCAACTCATACTCATGAATTCCTCCTCCACCATAAACAGAAAATCCTACTACAACTACACCAGGTTTGTCAACAGAGAAACATATTGCATCAGGGGATCCATTCCCAGTATTCCAGCTTCTTCCCTGGCTTGTTTTAGTGAATCGATTTGGAGTGGATTTGACAGAATGGAGAGAATTCAGTCCATCAACCTGTGAAAAGTTAAATACAGTTGTCAGAAAATATTAACTGCTAAATGTTAGGCAGCTTTAATAAAGTAAAGTGAATTAACTTAGGGAATTTCTCAAGTGGCTAAATTTTAAAACTCAACTCATAAAACCACAGAAGATGCCACTACTTTTCTAGTTAATACTGACTAAAGAAAAAAGGAAGTATTTCTGATAATAAGAAAGAATAATTAGGAATCCAACTTGTTCTTTAAAAATATTAAAATACATATTTAATAGGATGAATTACCAAAAAAAAAAAAAATACAGGTTAGCTGTACTAAAAGAAATGTTAGGTATTTCTGCTTTAGATAAAGGTTAACTGTTTCTGCCTTAAGTACTTTCAAGATCAAGATAGGGCAGAAACAGATGTTACATAATGACAAAAACACCTTGAATCAAGATGTTATCAAAAGCAGGATTCTTTCTGTGAGAAAAGCCTGTTGATAGCACAGAGACAGTGACATGCCTTTAACAAAGTTAAATACCTTTCTGTCATTTAATGAAGTTATAGGCTCCTGAAAAGATTGTATATGTACACAAATATGCAAGCAAAAGGCAAAGTACTCAAAAAATTGCCATTTTAAACAATCTGCGGTATTGTGCAGCCCTAACGAAGCTAATTATCAACAGTACTTTACTAATACAGTGAATATATACTTTTAAATTTATGCAAAACATCTGCATTACTCAAAACATAGAATTCCAGAATCTCTGAAAGATGTGCACCCCTCTAAAACACCCATCCCGGCCTGTACCACATTAATAACATGTTCGTCCTAAAAGACTTCTAAAAATGATTTTAAAGCAGCTTTACCTCAGATCCTAATGCTGATGCTGTAAGCTCACTCACAATACTAGCAAGCAGCCCACAGGTATTAGAAACCAGATGTGAAGAGAAAAGTTCATTTTCTCTTCTAAGGCTGTTCCGTACTGGCAAAACAACAATGACCAACATCTTTTCCAACACTTCCCGAAAGCTTGTCATCCCTGAAACATTTTCTTCACTCTGCAGTATGAACAAAAACAATGATAAATGACATGGTTATTAAAAAAAACAAAACACAACCTTTGACATATTATAAGTATTAGGCAGTTGAAATATCTGTGACTTCATAAAGATAAGCAATGACTAGAAGGTGGAAAAGAAACCTAAAATTCTCAAAGCTATCATGGTATGTATTCCTTTGTCAAAAGAATTGATTAATGTCCCTAATTTCCTGATTGAAGTGATTACAAGTCTTTTATGGCATTCAACAGATACCATATACAGGTGTCCTTCCCCAGGAGAGGTCTCTTCTTTATCTACTACATAGCCAAAAAAACTCGAGGGCTTTAAAAGCATACATTAAAACACAGTGGACTTATACCTTTGAAACTGTTCATATAGTTTTCTTCTGCAGTGTCTACAAAAGAAACTTGGAAGCTTTATGGTTTTGGTGTTAGCAAAAAGCAGCTTCTATGCAAAGAGGTAAGAGAAAACCAGTGGTGAGTTGACTATAAATTAAGTTGCTCTTTGCTGAATCAAGACTATGAAACAAATCTAAGCTTAGGCATCTATTGTGTCTTCTTAAATAAAATGGAATAAATAATAAGTATTATATTTACATTTAATAGTGTGTGGTGTTTTTTTCTTTCATTAATTTGTACAGGTGCTTTCCAAGTTCATGAAAGCTTTTAGCACAATAATGGCCTACAATTTTATTGTGCTTTTAGCACAATAATGGCGTATGTCCCCCAGCTTAGCTGTATTTTATGAAGAGCAGAAAACTTCTGACCTTAACTTTTGCTCTAAACTTCTGGTAATGATAGACTCTACAACTATCCTTTATTTACTTTTCTTGGATAATTTGTAATTTCTTATTATCTTACCCCTGTTGTCTTCCAAACTGAAGAATACCATTTAGTAGTCCCATCTGATTATCATCTTTACCTTTCTCATTACTGTAAATCAATTCTAAAATAACAGAACTGGAACATTACAGCATTTAAAAGCCCTTGATTAGGACAACCTTTGCTAGAACAGTGTGAAATATTGCGATTCCTTTACTGATGCCTTTAAAAACTCCAGTTTGGGACATGACTTTTTATTACTGAAGTTGTGTTGACTCTTCCTCAAAACACCAAATCTACTTACGTGCTCCTCCTTGTAATCACACGAAACAGCTAAAAAACTGTTGCAGAAAACACTATGCAACAGAATACTACTCCAAAGTATATTTATTCCAATTTAATATTCCAAGATGAGAACCATTCTGCTTAGACATTCTCCAAAGAAGAAACAGTTGGAATACTTCAGGCAAAAAGTCGAAAATTGTAAAAAATAATAGGTTTCTGAAATAAGCCTTTTAGAAAGAAAACTGAAAATTCACGTACATCTTTATCAAGCAAAAAACTGCAGGTATGTAACAGCTTTTTGCTGCAAAGTAAAATAAATCATGAAATGTTTAGAATACATCCTAACCTGACTAAGCTTTTCCATGTGTGCAACCAGAAGAGGAAAGCGGTGGGCTAGAGCAGAGTCGTTCTCAGTGCTGACTTGTTTAACCATGGAGCGCAGCAAGGCCTCTCCATCATAAGCAATGGGAAAGATGGAGGTCAGCTTCACTGACGTGTGGCACAGAGCAGACATGACAGCAGCAAGGAGACGGCTACTGGAGGTCTTGAAGTTTGCTTCCTGGATATCCTTAGGACATAAAGAGAAATTAACAGAATGGCACCACTGCACTGAAACAACAGAAAAACTACGTTTGAAAGGCACTTTCCAGCTTGACCGTAATTAATAAAAATAACTTAGAGAAAGCTTTCCTATGAATTTTACATGGTCTTCTCTCATAAGCTTGAATTTAGATCTTCCAAACTGGAGTAATTAAAATATCTTGGTTGGCATATTTTAAAATAACAAACTGGTCTAATATTACTTTTGAAATGATAGTAGCCTTTGAAAACAAGGCTTTTCTTGTAATTAACAATTATAATTAAACAAACTTAGAATAATACATTAAAGAATAGCTTCTTCCTTGAAATTGTGCATGTTAAATGAATTTTCATGCAAAGTTGCAAACTGTTTGCATCTCACCACAAGCAATGCAAGCAACCAACTACACTGTTTGATGTGGGATGCTCATTCACACTAAGCAATAGAAGGAAGTTGATTATACAACAGTATTTCCAGTTGCTTCTCATGTACTTGGCTGGATCAGAGCACTGCTGTAATGCTTAATAATGAGGAATTGCTCAAATATTAGTGATTAAAAAAAGAGCAAGAGTAAGCACGTATCCTCATATACCTGGCCTCAACACTGAAAAAGCAGGTGCTGACAGCACCATAAATTTTCATCACTGTCCCACAGAAAATCTTAAAAAGCTAAAGAAGACTAAAGTTGCTGGGCTCTTATTCAAGTACATTCAGAGAACACCCCAAACAAACAAAACCAGAAACAAATCCAATACCTACTTATAGAACAAAAACATCCAAACCACAACAAAACTCAAGTTGCAAATCAGGAAAAATGCAAAAAAAAAAAAAACAAAAAACAAAAAAACAGTAATAGTTTTAAGTATTACTGGGCTTCAATTTGAGCAAAAGGGCAAGCTAAGCTGTAATATTTACTTCTGCCATTTTAACGTACCTGGTCCAAACAGTTCAGCAAGTCACAAAGACATGCCCACTGGAGAGCTGGTGTTGGATAGAATGAATGGAAGCAAGCTGTGAATGTATTATGGCATTCCTGAAGAACAGCTTCTAACAGACTGAGAGGCTGACTGAGATATCCTTGTGGATCATTGTCCAACTTCACCATGCAATGGTCAACTCCTTCAGATAAAATTTTTCTCAGCAAGGTCCTAGTTTTTCCAATGCAATCTGCTAGTTTGCTGGTTTCTTCTACAACTGCCTTAGCTGTAGCTAGATTACACAAACAGAAGCATTAAATGTACAATAATGAAACGTCTTCATGTTACAGTGCACATTTTACATGCAAATAGGAAAACTGGGAATTTAGCAATATTCTTGAATCTACATTTAGAGACGTTAATTCCAAAAGTATTTAACACCCAAAAGGGTGTTAAACTCTACCAAAGATACATGAGCATTAAAAACTTCCCCTTTAAGACCTTTCTTTAATATATACTGTGTTTTAATGAGCATTGTTAAAGTACAGGCATGAAAAACACATACAATCTTTCAAATTCACACTGTGCTCACCACTACAGCAAACACCACGTACAGAAATATGAAAAAAGATAGAAATAGTCCAAAACAACTCAACTGGCAAGTCAAACAGGAAATTAACCTAAAGTACACAGGTTACAGCATAAACATGTGGTACTAGGATACTTAGTTATGCAGACAGTTGAAAATTTCCTGCTCCTGAAAGCAAGTCTTTTAATTGCTGCAATAAAACCATCTGTGTGAGCAAATATATTTGATATCACATCCCACATGAACACTTAGATCAAACCATAAATGTCCTGTCGATTATTTGCTAATAAATATGAAACAAGTGAACTGAGAGGAATACCTGATATTGGATATATTTCACAGGTGTAGACCCTCAGCAATCTCAAGCAGCAAGTACCCACAAAACGCAACCTTTCTAAATCCAGAAGAGTAGCAGTGTATTGGAAACCCTTCAGCCCACGAAGTTCTTCAACTCCCAGCACCAGTGTTGTCCAACTCCAGTGAAGGATGCTCAGTAAAGATTCAAAGCATTCCTATTTCCAGGCATGAATGATACCGAAGACAGATTTAGTGTTAAACAAGAAATGACTGTTCTGCATGAGTATTAGATGAAAAGCAAATAGCACCTATACCTATGTTTATTATGAAAACACATTTATGTCTATACACATCTACCATGCAATACACAAATCCTAATTTGCTTGAGAATAAAAAAAGCAATGAGAATGCAGAGGACACTTCACTGTAGTACCATGATAAAATTTATCTATAATCTATATTAGAATAATATGTGTGAAAGCCTCTCAGTTATTTAAGAACAAATGTATTCACCTGTTATAGAGATTTTTCATTAAATTTTACTTGTTTTATCTACAAAAGAGCGCAAAACCAACTTTTGACATAAAACATTCTTGTCATAAAGTATTATCAGGGCCGTCTTCAATTTTTTTTAAACAGTTATGATCTGCAGGACCATGACTGATATAGGATATTTACTACATTTATAGTACTTGAAAGCTAAACAGAAGCACATGACAGATCACATAAAATTTGAGGATTTAAAAAGTTTTGTTTCTACTATTATTATTGTATGTGGTTAATACTTTCACGTAGTTGTACCTCAAAAAGCAAAATGAAAGTATTTCATGTTGAATACCAAAATAAAATTTTCAGAAAAAGTAAAAAAAAAATAAAAATATTCTATCAGTGTACCTAACTTCTGCTTGAGAAAGCAAGCACAAAACCATTGTTATTTCCACATGTACATCTTTCAGTTTCCTAACCATATATGAACTTGCAGGAAACAGAAAATTGTTGATAGTACTCACCACTGAGACAGTTCTGGCAAAAGATCTCTTTAGAATATGTACAGGTTCACTAGTTTGCTGTTTTCCTTTGGATGCACTGCCATCACTTGTTGGCAACCTGGAAGAACAATTTTAGAACTTGAAGTCTCCAGTTCTAGTAGAGTTTTGGGTTGAGTTTGGTGTTTTGTTTTTTACTTTTTGTATTTTTACTGATTTTAGTGTTGAAGTAGGTTAAAAAAAACAAAGTGAAAATAAGTTTTAATTCTCAAAAAAAAAGTCCAGTTTCAATATAACTTCCTCCAGTTTTCTAATCATTCTAGAGCAGTAACCATGTACCTAAAATTTTGCTCAAGTGGCAGTGAAACTGAACTGTGACAACTGAAAATAAGGTTGAGATTTAATTACATGAAATTATTACAAGTATCTACTGTATTTCCTCAGAGGACATCAAACTAGAAATGTTATTCCTTAAAACAACACTAGTTTTGTGAAGGGAAAAATATATGTGGAGGTTAAAAATACCGACATCTATCATTGCAGCACCTCCTCTTTTGTGCCACTCATTGGTCTTCAGAGGCCTCAAGGCTTTTTTGCCTTTTGGCTACAGTGATCTCTCCATAGAAATCACCCAAATGATGAATTTATCATTTCAGGATTTCATACACATCGAAATGAAACCTTCACCTGGAGGGACAGGGCATCTATGGACAGAAAGCTTAATGGCAGAAGTAAGCTGTTCTGCGAAGGACCTTGGAAAAGGACATGCTTAGAAAGGACAAGAGAACTGGTGTGAAAGAATTCTAAGTTTCAGAATCAGCGTGAAGGCCAGGGGATTTTATATACACAAACAAAAGGTAAAAATTATGTCATGTATATTTCTGAGGAAATCTGTAAAATATACAGTCAACACAGTGATAGAGTTCCTGATTATTAAAACACGTAACATTTATCATGGCAATGGTAAGTTTATGGTAACTTATTGTAAAGCACAGTTGATTTTGGCTTTGTTTCATTAACATTGTTTGTTCAAGAGTATACAGTTCCTAAACTGAGGATGACAAAATAGAGTGCTTCCCAAGCAGCAAAAAATATTACTCATGTTATATGAAATTGTGAAGTTCTGTGGATGCAAATGAAAATTTCAAGACTCATGCAGGATGACTGCAAGAAAAATAGCAAGGAATCAAATGTGGGTATAATTTCATTACTTTTCTCAAACACACCTAAGTTTTCCCCACATTTTTCTGATTTCCTTTGATTAATACAAAATTTTTTTCATGAAATACAGTAAAAATGAATTTAATATTTCTATTTAAAAAAACATGCCAGTAAATTGTTCCAGAGATAGAAGTATTACCTGTATAGTAATTGTGGAATCTGCCCTGCATTCACATCTGTACCATTATTTGATTTCTTGGAACTTTTAAACTGAAATACAACTCTGAAAGACAAATAACCCAGTTATTATTCAAGTCTTATTAGAGCTCTTCTTTTCAAATAAAAAACACAGAAAAAAATATACCCATCATCTGTAGTAATAGAGGCTTGCCCATGAGATCCACAATCACTGCTAGGTCCTGACACTCTTGCCCAGGCTACGTACCACCAGCCAGCTTGCAGGAGTACTGGCTCATCAAACATCATTGCATATTTCTCTCTGGGAGAAGTAAATTTGGGAAAATGTTAGATGTGAATTATTTTTTTATATTAATTTTTAACAAATTGCACCCTAATCATAAAAGAAATTCACAAGTAATGGTATTAAGCTGTTTGTATTTATATTCAAAACCCAAAAGATTTTAATCCAAAAATATTGTAGTAATTAAAAATAATAGTTCAGAAGGACCTACAAATGCCTAAGTCATGCTTGTTCTTGAATTGTGAAACAGTCATAACAATGCCAAACAGAGTAAGGAGACATTAAGTTATATTAACACATATAAACCCAATCACATTTAATATATAATACTGCAAGCAAAGTATTAATTATAAAATACTATATAATATTGATTTCAGAACATGTTTGTAAATTACAAGAACTTATACATATTTCTTAGTAATTACAATAATTATTCAAGAAATTAATAGAATATATATTTAGGGGATTGATATATAAGACTTAAACCTGAAAGAATTAATCATGTATCATTTGAAATTTAAATTACTTCATTACAGGGAATGTAAAAGCAGCTAGAACATGGCTAACCCCAACCATATGCATGAAAGAGCTGCTGCAATATTTTGTCTTGTGGTCTCAATGAAGGAAGATGGGATTTGACTTGGATTTATACAAGAGCAAGAATTAGACTTTTTTCTTATTTTAATTTAAATACCATAATAGTTAGGGGACGTATTTGGTGTTTTAGTATTTCCCTACACACTTCAAGTATTTTATATCATTTGCTACAAAACTCTGATCATGTAGACCATCTCTGTTGGTATTTAAAGTAATACTGAAATGTGTACAGGGAAATAAAAATAAAGATCAAGAAGGAGGTATAAGTACGTAAGGTAAACTTCTCACCTGGCAGCACAGTCATATGCTAAGACATCTGTCTCAGCAAGGAGGTCTCCATCTGTCTCATGATCTCCCCCATCTGGACCCAATTCAAATAACTGGTGAAGTAAGAAAAATGGTACAATTATGTCTTAGGTGTTAGAAACTTCATAGTACCACTTTTTCTTGTCTGGCATTCTGGAAATCGTATAGTAGTCTTCCTTCCCAAAAATAACGACTACTTAATATCACTAACAGGCAAAACCCCATTTGGAAGTCAGGCATTAATTGTTAAGAAACAGCAATTGACACTGACCTCCCAGTCTTATGTCCAGATATATTTTTAAGTGGAGAAACTCCCTAAATCTTGCAAAAAGGACAAAAGCAGAGCATCTAAAAAAGGCAAAGTTGGGCAGAAGTTGATGGTTTTCCATCACTGACTGAACTGCACTACACAAATGTAAGACAGACTCAGCTACTCTGGAAAGGAACAGCTTGACATTGCAGCAGAGACAGTCAATAGTGTTATCAACAGTTGGTGACTGGGAGAAAAACATAGTACCTAAGAGAACTTTGTTTTCTTACTTAAAAATAATTTCTCTAGTTTGATGATTTTGAAAGAGCAACACAATACATGTCTATGACTCCTCTTGCAAACACCTCTATAATGCAGACCTTATTTCTGGCAGGATTGGTAAATCTTAACTTGCCTATAAGCTAATCCTAAACAAGCAGAAAACATAATATTAGAATATTATCACAACATTATTACCTCTAGCATTTAGAAAGCATGACTAAGGTTAAGTTTCTTGGCTGGACTTAGTTATTTGGAATTCTCAGTCATTATGTTAAACTAGAATAAAGTACAACTACTTATTTTGGCTCTCCTGTTCACTTATGCAAATGTTACTGCTAAGCATGTGTCACCATTTCCCTAGAACAAACCTCCATATCTATTAATCTGAAAATAGAGGAAGAAAGTTCAGTAATTCACTAAATGACTGGATATACAAATATAAACATCTAAAAGAAATGTCAGATATAACATCATCTTTTACCAAAATCCTTATTAAATACAGGAGCACAGAACACTTACCCAAAACTAGAGCTCTGACACCACAGTGTGTTTCAATGAGGTTTATTTATCCAAAGCCAGATTTATTTATTTTAAAATAATCAGCACACATGTTCCACCTGTAATCATGCCTACATCTGGCATAGAGTTAATTGCATTTGGTGCCATTTTTACTTAGCTGAAGAATCCCAGCCCAGAAGCTATCCAGACAGCAGACTGAGAGAAAAGTGGCAGGGAAAGTGGAAAGCAATGGCTCCTGATAAGGACACTTCTGGCTTTTGACAACTGCTTATCATGTATCACATGGGATGTGATTTTAACCTGAAGCCCACAATACCAAATTTCTGCTGATGGCCTGCAGAGCTTTGTGTAAATAGACCACAGAACCATTCAGACCACTAAAATATCTGCCCAAGATATCTCTATGATGGTACAGCATTTAGTGAAGGTAAGAATGGGCCAATTCATGAGAATTAAGGATGGTAATTCTCAGCTCTCTGCTTCATCCACTGTGCCTACATAATGCTATCCATATATAGTAAAATATTCATCAAGAAATAAAATTAATCATGGTTTTAGACAGCATTACTGAAGTTGTGATTTTGAGACATGATATTGTTTAAAACAAAACTAAAACTCCTACCTTTATTTTAGCAGTGTATTCACCTCTACCACCGAAGAGACCAAGACCACCTAGCAATATATCTGTATCAGAACAGAAACGGATGGCTTCTACTGAGTGGGCTGAATAACCCCAGCCTCCTCCATGACCTGCAGAAAAAAAACCCAATAAAAATACAATTCATCTTAGTCTGTTGCTTTGCAAGCTGATCAGCTTGTGATGTAAAATTTTAGTATGTACATACTTTCAAATCTGTTAACAACACTATAGTCTTCTTTAGAATAAACTTTCATTACTGCTTGAGTCTCTTCTTCTGTATTTGCAACACCCATTTTTAAGTCCTGCATAGCAGCCAACGTGTCAAGGCAACCTAAAAGAAAGCAAAACCAAAAAGAACTCAAATTCTCTCACTGTTGATTATAATCATTGAAATTGAAATGAATGCTAGTTAAGAAAATCAAAGCAATCAAACCTAAATCACACATATGCTTCTGTAAGGGGTTAGGTTTCTTTCCTCTTGTTCTTTTTTACTTACAGAATTTTTTATTTTTTACACTTAAAATATTATCCAAAAGGATTTAAAGAAGGAACTGAATTATGAGCAGATCTGAAAGTCTTCACAAAAGGTGTTTTATTTCATACACCTAAGTACCTAACACGCTTTACTTTGACACAGACACAAAAAAGTACCATTGAAGTTGAAAGTTGCCACATCTGTAGCACACAATGAAGTGAGCAGGTCAAGGAACAGATGACTTAGCATAACCAGTGGACAAGTGAGCTAAAATAGCTTCCAAAGCTGTGCTTCGAAGCACTAGGTATGTTCTATATGACCAGTTTATACATGAACACAGTGTACTTAAATTTTGCATTTTTAGACCACAAAAAAAGCTACAAAAGGAAGTAATATTTCATTTAATGACTCATTAGAAAAAACTGCAAAGATTGTATTTTAATTTTACATACTGCATTTACTTTAATATAAAAATAACTTATTGAAGCTGTCTTTTTTCAGGTCTGAGTTCTTTTTGAGATTCCAGGTTAAGAATACAGACTTTATTCTGCAGGCTTTCCAAAATGATCATCTAGGAAGGCTAGGAAGGTCTCTTACTTTATTATGTAGGCATCTAACAACAAGGTTCACCAGAACTCTAAAATCCTCTAAAACATCATTAAGATGGCAGAAGATAACATCAGCCAAATTATAAAAGTGAAGAGCAATGGTGAAAGACCATGATGTAAAATTTTAACTGAAAAAAGTCAGGAAGTTTTCAGACTACAATTTCTTTACACATGCAGTTACGTTACTTTATTTCATCTAAGGTTCTGACTCATGAACTATAAATGCATACCTAGAATATGCAAAGCTGCATGAGATCTGGTGGTTAGAGCTTTGGAACCTGTTGGCAGAGCAAGTTCTGGACTCAAAATACTACACCGGGACTGCATGTCTGGAGCTGAGGGAAGCCTGGAATCAGCAACTACTGCGTTGTAACTCCACAGTTCCCTGGCATTTGGGCGAAATCTAGAGCAAGAAGAAAGAGAATGAACAAAACCTTTCATCTACTGAAAAAATACAGAACCTAACCAATAATTAAATTTTAAAGATATTTAATGTAGAATGTAGATCTGCTGTTATAAACTCCTGAAACTGAGCATCAGTATTGCAAATACATGAAAACTTTGCTAGCTCAACACTCCAGCACATGAAAAGATAAAAGAACATTATTATACTTTAAGTCAGTCATATTATGGGTTTAGAAATGTCAGAAACTGTTAAGACATTTTTGAAAGCTAATACATATTAAAACAGCATTATCTATTAAGATGCATGAAGTAACTAGCAAAGTACTAAACAGAATGGCAGATGTGCTCAAAAATTTTAAAGATGCCAAGTGAAAATAAAAGGCTTACCTTCAAACAAGAAAATAAAATCTTGAGGAATCCAAAGTATTTTGTTTAGGCTTTTTAAAATGGGTAACATTGCCTCATGAGTTTTTAAGGGATTATAAAAAAGGGCAGCATAAACAAGGGAATAACAAGATTTTCTATAATGTAGATTAACACATAGAAAAAGAAAATGAAATCTTGGAAACCATTATGTAAAAGGAGGAAAGAGTAAGAAGACATAAGTCTATGGGAGTGTTCTGAAGAAGCACAAAAGGTACTTCCACTTGGTACTCTTTTAAAAATCTAATGGAGAAAGAAATACTTCTAACTAAAAATATTAAAGGGCACCATATGTATTCAGGATTCTGGCAAGTTAGCAGTGTTCAAATTTATACACACGTAACATTCCACTATAACTTGAATTTCACTAAGAGATGTTTAAGCTGCATGTCATCAGAATGCTGTCTCTGTACAAGAAACTGAATCTATCATTTAAATAGGGATGAATTAAAATACCCGGAAATAATAATAATAAACCAATTATTTAACTACTAATATGCATATTTATTAACACGTCTTCTTCAGACTGTTTTGAACAAGAATAGGATACAATAGAGAAATAAATCTGCAGACTCAAAAAATCCACTCTTCAGTTAAGTATTTAAGCTCTAGATTTAGTTCTACAGTCCAAAATACTTCAAGACAGTAAAATATTTCACTTCATGTTCACCCATAAAATCTAACATGTGACTTTGTACTTCCTCAAGCTGAATAACCATTTTATTGTCTTCAAGTTGAGTATCATTACCTTGCCTGCCCTGAAACCTACTGTGTTCCCGTGGCCATTGGTAAGTAGTTTATTTCACAAATTGAGTCTTTCAGTGGATTTAAATATGCTGAAAATACAGAACTCTAAGGGATGTGGATGCTACTCTTATTTCTAATCTCTGCATAATTTAAATAAGAACTGAAACAGTGATATTTAAACAATCCTTCAGATGTGCAAAATGCAGAACTACAACCATCCAAGATACTTCCTATGTCATACAGAAATGTGCCTGGTGAACACATGCTTCAATGTTAATTGGCTGTTAAGTTCTTGAATCTCAATTTTGGATGAAGACATCCAAAGTAGAATGCAAGTAGATTTTAAAGACAGGACCCTATAAGATACCATCTTTCCCAGAAGAATGCTGTCTAGGTGGCTCCCTACATCACTAACTTGTCTTCAAACAATTTAAACATCAAGCTCTTGAACTCAGATGGAAGTTCAGATTTCTCTCCAAATCTTAGCTAACATAGCTTTTAAATTGTTATAGATGAATTAGTTATGATTCTGTGTTGGAACAAAGGCTTATTATCTAGACTTGCTCAAAGACTACTTTCCAGAGACTGAAATAAATACAATTTATCTGAATGTCTATACCATCTAAATAAGCACCTTTATTTTGACCTCCCAAAATGTCAGAACTGAAAAGAATACCATTGCTCCACCCCTTCTCTAGTGGTCTTAACCACTAATGCCTGACAGAAGAAAACTTAAGACACACAGATATGGTAACTGAATATGGCAAGAAGTCATTCAGTCAAATGTTAAGTAGATGGAGAAAAGGGAATAAAGAGAGTAAAGAAACAGAACAGATGCAAATCCCCAAAACATTATGAGACTGGAATGAGAACGATGAAAAAAAAAAATTTTTTTAAAATGCAGGCAACACAAAATGTTTGTTTTGGGCTTACTTGAACAAACCATCGAAAAAACATGAAACATGTTTATGGAAGACTAAAAATTGTTTTTCATTTACAGGAAAAATAAGTATAATCAAATCTCCAGCCTTGTAAAATATTTTGAAAAGGATTTCTATATTATAACAGCTATAATCCACACTTGCCTCCAAATAACATCATAGACAGGATCCAGACACACACCAGAACCTTGAAGGTCTTCCTGCTCAGAATCATTGAATGTTTTGCAACTGCCATCTACTTTGTTTATCAGAAGACATTTAAAAGGAGGCGGTTCTGATATTGAAGCTGGTACCAAACCTAGATCAGGGAGCAAAAAGAGCAAACAAACATGAAGACTTCACTCATTAATGCTTCATGCTTAGAAAATGCCACGTTATACAGTAGAGAAGAACAGATTTACTGGTACAACAAAAAAAATAGTAGTACAATTTAAATGCAAATGAAAGATTTTTACATTATTATTTTTAATAAAAACCACCTTTCTGAAGAAAGGATCATCACATGCAGTAGAATTAGAAGGCCAAAGTATTGTCATTCTCTCCATCCATGTTTTTGATTTGCTGCTCTATTGTTTACACAACCGAACCCACTTTCTTCTCCAGTACGCCTATAAGCATTTAAAATAATATAGGAGTTCTTGCCTATTATATGCCTGCTTGCAAATATCTCTGATGTAGCAAGCACATGAGAATTGATGAGAGCTTCGTCAATCCGGAGAAAGGTCTGGTCTCCACTTGCTCCAATCCATGTAGCTTTGCGTCCGTATTTGGAGCCTATGTTAGGCATAGGTGCTGGTTTTGCATTCCAGTAGGGCATATCCAGAATTGGTCTGCCAAGCTGACCTTTCTGTAGAAAGAATGCAAGAATCAGTAAGTGACAGTAACAGCCTCAAAAAAGGATAATTTACTACAGTAGTTCTATCACACAAAATTGTAAGCTGGAAGAGAATTTACCACAAAACTACCTTCAAAATGCAATGGCTGCTCCAAGTGAAGCGTTATATATTTAACCACCAGGAACGAGTTACTGACAGATATACTCCTCTCTTTTCAGTTAGGTTTTAGAGTAAAGGTTTTGTTAAATACAACTCAAACCCTCCACGATGGATAACCCTCATCTCCATCTTCAGAATCAAATATGAAAGTATTATTTTCCTGCAATGTTCAATATCTGATTAATGTCAGTGCTAAACAAGGAACAGATTCATAAGAAAAAAAATCTATAATTAGACAGATTCAGATATATTCAGATACAGTCCAAGTTCCATTCAATTATGAACTTACATGGATTAAGTTTTACAGAGCAAATGCCTCTTAAATGTACCTAGAAATTGATTAGCACATCAAACTTGAGCTAAAAAAAAGTATAAAGTGCCTCAGCAAGCACTTTTGCACATGTTTATTAACACTTATCTGGAGACCTAGGGCCTTACCTCTATGTACAACTAGTTACCAAGAAAGTAGTTCTTATACTGCACCTAAGTATGTAGAAAGAATTGCTACCAGACACCTCCCTCAGGCAGAGAAAATGTACTGTATGCCAATGAAAAACGTATATACAGCAAATGTCTTCTATTCAGCACGTTACCCATCTTTCTTCATAACAATGTAAGTAAACCTAGTGAAGACATTTTCAAGTAACGTGCCTTGTTTTCATTTTGTCTTGACTTGATGAAGCTTTCAGCAAACTTCACTAGAATATTAAAACCAGACAAAAAAATCAAGTGGTCCAAATATGGCCTAGACTAATTTTTTCTTCTAGAGAAAGGGGACAAAACCCTCCGTCAACTGAAAAACTTTTATACCCCATTTCTGAGAGAAGACTTGTTTTTCAGGGGCCAAGTTTCAGGGCAAGACAACAAAGCTTAAAGCTTTACATGTCCATGTCAGTTTTGACAGGAGCACAGACACCAAAGCTCTTGCTTAAAGTTAGAAAAACAAAAAAACTACTAGCTTATTCCCATAAGCAAATAACATTTCCTTACTGAGAAACTTCCAAATGTGAAAACCTGGCCATCCATTAAGAGAATAGCTGTGTGGTTGCTCCCAGCAGTAACTTGTGTACTAGGACCTGGTAGTGCTTGCACCAAAGTGGGACATCCCCTATATAAAAATAAATTGATTATATATCAATTCATATATCATGGTCACACAGCATTTAATGCATACATTAGTATTATAAGTATTTCAATCACTGTGAAATATATTCACTAGATTCACATACTATAGAAAATTAGAGCCAAGAAACATCTTACACATTAAAGTAACAGAGGTTTGAAAGAAGTTTGCACCAGATAATTAAGTTTATGCCCTTCTGTTACAGGTAAACAGATCAGAGACCCTCTCTTCAGTTAAAATCAGAAATTAGCACAGAATAAAAATTATTAATTTCATATATAATTCTAGAATTACAGTTGTGTAGATAGAATAACACATACACGTATGTACTTTTGTATGAATACAAAATATTTTGCAATGAAATGTAGCAGTAAATTATGTTCTGAGAACTCTACTTAAGCACTGAAACCCTGGAAGCAACTGAAGCATTATATGGCTGATACTCTAGTACAGTCACCGAAAGCAATGTTGCTACAGCACTCTCAAAATCACTGTCTAGGGAATTATAAATGAAGTAAAGGTCTACTCCTCTCCATCAGCTCTCTCCCATCAAACTCAGACTCAATAAAGAACAGACCTCTCCAAGCTATTTTTCAGAGATATATGAAAAGGTCTAATCCTTTTGTCTTCCAAATATGGACAGAAATAAGAAAATGGACTTTCCATTTCAGTAAAAATGAAGACAAAAAAAAGACAGCGTGTTCAAGACGCAAAGAAAGAAAACTTGAACTGATGACTTGGAATAGAAAGAGCACAAAAGATAAAAAGTATGAGGCACCAACATTTTTATTTCAATTCCAACAAAGAGAACAGAAACCTACAAGACTTTGAATCCCATAACGAATTCTACCTAGACTTAATATTTCCTGTGGAGTTAGAAAGACTGTGAATTTGAAGAACAAGTTATTCCCATATAGTTTTATGTTTGGAAGCTGGGCTCAGAGTTATACAGAGGATGACAGCACTATGTGAACTCACTTTCAAACAGAGTCTTTCAAAAGTAGGGCAACCTAAAATAAGAACAGCTTGTTTCATACCGGAATAAAAAAAGGCCAGCTCATAGTTACCTAGTGATTGTTTAGCAGCTGATGTGCTAAAAGATGGTTCATTCAAAGTTCCAATTTTGGCTGAATTGCAGGTAAAATAGAAGTCAAGAAAGTATGAGGAAGGTGAAGCATCATGTTCAGCAGAAAAAGGGTAGATGGAAGATGTGAACATAGGAAAATGTAGAACAAAGGAATTGTAGCAGGAAGACAGGTTGATGACCTGAAGAAGGATGAACACAGGTATACAGAAAAAGTATTCTTTTGTGGTAAATGTAGTTTTCAATAGATGACTAGTGGAGATGGAGGAACTGAAGGGCAGAATAAAATTAAGTAGAGTATGTACAACATGACACTCAAATTCTGGCACTTTTCTTGATCTATAAGGCACATGGATTTGGATATCACTATAATATATACACTATATGCACACACAGCAAAGTTTATTTAGCAGTACCAATGATGACATTTTAGAAAAACCCAAAAGTTTACATTTGTCTCTCATGAACTTTAAGGAAGCTCAAAAAAACATCAGAATATAAATAAAATATAATTAATAACTAATCCAAAAGAACTTCTGTTAAAAGGAAGTGTTTTTATCAAAAGGCTTTTCTTCCTCTCCCACAAAATTATGATAGCTACAGGCACGGAATAAATATATCAATAACATGTTTATATATTAAAAAGGTAGCGAATAGTTCATCTTTTTAATGTTTAAAAACTAAGCTATTATCACTGTAACTATTTATCTTTCTGTTCTTACAACTGAATCTATCAGCAGTGCTATATGAACGTTATGTTTGACAGTCTCTTGGCAACAGCAGAACAAAATCAAATAAGCCCCTAATGCAGAGAGATGAAATACATTACCCTCTTAAACAGCTTTTTCATTAAGCTCACCCAGCTTTTGGAATGGCCAACTACAGTCTATCAGACCTTTTAGAAATGAACAGGAAAAATTTAAGATACTTAACTACATCATAAAATAAACATGAATTGCAAAAAACTAGTTTTCACTTCATAAAAGAGGGATTTCAAAAAATGCATTAAGCCTGTTTGACTAGTGCACATGGAATTTTAAACCTGTGATACTATTGAGTATTTCCTTATCCCCCTGAAACTCAACATAGGAAAGCTCAGAAGAGACACTGAAGAGTCCAAGAGACTCTAGGCAAAGTTTTCAACAACCGAAGTTTCTCCATCCGAATCAAACAAAACAAGGACTATTCTTCTGGGATGGAGTGGAAAGACACACTGATGTTAGTCACAGAATGTTTGGTCAATCACAAAACAGCAGCTTCAGCTATAGAGAAAGTAACCCAAGATCCCAAGAAGAAAAGCAACAATTGCTGAATAATTGAGCAGATGTTCATGCATCAACAAACTCAGGATCCAGAAGAAGTTCCATGTACATTCTGGCTGTCCACAAGGAAACCCTCTTCCATCCCAAAGGTAAGCATTCCTGAGAGCAGTTGTAGTCTTAGAAAATTCATCATGCATGACCTGTTCAAACAATCGCTGCCCATGGTACTTATGCAGCCAACCAGGTCCCAAAACATGTCATTTGGGGCAGCTGGCCATGGTGCTGTAAACACGGTTCACTGGGAGCTGTTACTGCGTAGTGGTAAGAGGAAACCAGTAGCAACTTCTGTCAGCAAGCACAGCTGGGCAACTTCATTACAGAGAAAATGGAGATTTTAATATTTTAGAAGTGACTACATTTTAGAGGAGATCTGGTGAAAAGATGTAAATGTGACCTGCACTCCACCACTGGAGTAAAATAATCAGAAAATACATATAGAAACATGGTCCTAACAGAGATGATGGAGCACCTTTTTTCCCCTGGAGTTATTAAATAGCATATAGTCTCTATTCTTTATCTTCAGGTGGAACATAGCTGACCATCTGTGGAAGGTCTGATCAGCTTTGCATTATGTTACTGCTGAACCTTTGGAAACAAAATCCTATCAAGACCATATCACTTCAGTCATTCCATTTCTGGAGCTTGACTGTTAGGTCATACACTTGCTACTAGAGTGCTGAAGTCAAGAGATTTAGGAAAAAAAAACCAGACAAATTTTGAACAGTAACAGAAAAATCCTTGAGTTTTAACTTCCAGCTTCTTGAGAGAAGCTTCAACAACAAGAAGGCCTTTGCTTACCTGAGCACAATACATGCTATTTTTCACCAAGATTAGATACTGCAAAGCATTTCTTGCTTCCACTGAGTTTCTATTCACCAGCATCTAATTTGAGGAGAATATAAGCACACTTTCATGTAGTGAGTAGCTCATCAGCATCTGCCATTGTGGATGTTACAACAAAAAGCCTACATAGGCTAATATAATGGTTCCAGCTTACTGATAGGGCATGTAATCTACCTCATTCCTACTGAATTGGAGGAAGAATTTGTGATGTTTACAATATTCTCACAGAGGAGTCCAGAATCCCCTTAATTAAGGAGACAGGCGTGTCTGAACAGGTGTTCAGAATTCAAAATATTGAGCATTTTAAGACTTTAAAAAATATAGTCTCACTACTAAATCTTTACATTGCAAGACAAAGTGTCTGAAAGGATGCCTAAATATTACTTTTTTTTTCCTCCTCTCTCTCTTCTCTCTCTCTCTCCCAGAAATACAGTAGAGTATCAGTTCCTGGATTCAGAAGATGATGCTCTTCCTGAGGTCAATACAGGCAATGTGACACACTGCATGACTGACATACCACTGACCTGGCAGGAGCTGGCCATCTGAGCACCACTGCGTCCCAACTGAGGTGGAACTCTGCATAAGGATTCCCTGTTTGCTTCTCTGAATCCCTTACTGTGAGGACAGAGGAGAGATCTCTACTTAAAGCTGGAAAAAGAAGTACATCAATGAAGAAATTATAATTTGAATGATGGTGCTAAATAGCAATATAGTACTACAGCCAGTTCTCATGCACAGGACATATTCCAAATTTCTTCAAGGCTTTTTTCAGACACTTTCTATGGTCAGATGTAGAGTGATACAAAGGTCTGTGCAAAGTCACTTGCACCTCCTCAGCTTCTAATTCTGGTCAAGCACTATCTTTCAGCACAAGATTTTTCATATTCTCCTTTAGGATCTCATTTGGAACCACTGTTAGTCTTCATCCAGTTTCTATCTATATAAGCAAAAGCTATAGGTTTTACCACCTGAAATACTGACAAATACAGCAGACAGCTCCAAAGCCTTCTGGAAAGCCACATGATTTCAAAGTTGCAAACAGGTGACATTAAGTTACCAGTACAAATGTCACTCTTGTGTGTACCTCTTCAGTCTTTAAGACAGGAAACTGGCCTTATTCTAATAGCAATTTGAATCGCTAGTTTAAGCCATTGTTCCTTGGAACAAATACCCAAGAATTTCCAGGAAGGAAAAACAAAGTATTTGTCTGTGATATGACCATCATAGACAGAAACCCAGACTGTATTCACCAGTCTAATGCAAACTGAGTAGGGTAACAGTTCAGAGACTACTATCAGGCACAGCAGCAATACAAGGCAATATTTGCAGTATACTTTCTTTCTTTCTTTCCTCTCCCCCTTTGGCTTAGTGACTCCAATGCAAGTTTTAAGATGAAGATTTCTTCAAGAACTTGAACAAAAGAAAGGGTTTTGAAGTTTCCAAAGAGATTAGAAGGATAGATGTGCAGTAGTTATCACCTGACTGCTACAAGAGAAATGAGAGAACTGAAGACAGGTCATGGATGTTCTGCTCTGTATGCCTTTTATGTAAGGATACTGAGCATTACTGGACATACACGAAGTCCAGAAGATTCCTACTATAGAAACCCCCATCATGTGCATTACATGGCATACGTACGCGTCCAAAAACCTAAATTACATTTCCTTTTATGGCAGGACAATGGTTTTTTACTTACTTTAATGAACAGATGAGACTAAGCATGAGATACTAAGGGTGAGATTGAGCTTCATATTAAAGACATTATCTATGCTCTCACTGTAGTCAGTGGAGATCAAGTTTACAGAGCTACTAAGCAAACCTAAAGCATGTAAGCAGTGGCTGTTTAGTCAAATACCTCTCCATGCTCTGTTGACTTTTCTATTTCCATTGACCACAGAGAAAGCACAAATCACTTCTGCCAACACCCAAAACAAGTGACTACAAAATGCAGCTGAGATCAAAGCTTAAGGACTTAATTTAGGAGATTACTGATGAGCAAAAAATGATATAATAACTGAACTGAGATTAGCTCAGTTGGTAAGAGCACAACGCTAGCAACACGAAGGTTGTGGGTTGGATCCCCATACAGGCCATTCACTTAAAGAGTAGGATACGATGATCCTTGTGACTCCTGGCCAACTCAGAATATTCTGTGAACACTTATCAATGATTTAAGAGGAACAGGTTTATCTAGGTTTACAATATCATACTATTTGAATTATTGCACATGTAGTATTTTACAGAAATAATGAAATCTTAATGAGACTTCAACATAATTCTCATATATGCAGAGAGAATTAAAGAGAGAGAAGTATTCCAAACTATTATCAAAGCAATGCTAATAATGATGCACAGAAGCTTTCATGCATTAAATAAGTTACGTCTGCAGTACAAGAGTACTGTTATTGTATCAATATTCAGAGGGTTATGGGGAGTAAGTGCAGAACAGGAGCTTTTCATCTTTATTTGGTCTATATTTGAATTTTCACACTTGCTAGCTACAGAGAACCATGTAAATGAAATGCAGCCATTTCTTATGCAGCAGTACAGAAATACAAAATCATGTCCATTGATTACCAGCTTACCTGGAATTAACATCACCATGTCCAAGTTGACCATGCTGCCCATATCCAAATGTGTAAACATCACCATTCTCCATCAAAACAACTGAAAAACAACAAAATATTCTTCTGACACACATGACATGGCAATGCACAAGTGCTAGTTACCCTTCTGCATAGCAGCAAATGATTCCCAAGAGATCCAGACCAGATTCCACAACCCAAAACAACTAGCTCCTCCATGCATGAGCAGAGCTCTGCCTCTGCCATGCAGATGTTTTAAATTTACTCCTAAATTGCATACAAACTCAGTATATTATACTTATAGTCCTTTTCACTGCTGAAGGACACTGATTTGCCCTTCATTGCTGGAATCAGGGAGGTGATGTGAGGATTTGGGTGGTGATCTTACTTTAGCCTGTTATAAAATGGTGTAAAATATCTCAGGGAAGGTTTAAGCTGGATATTAGGAAAAGGTTCTTCACCCAGAGCGTAGTTGCACACCACAATAAGCTCCACAGCGAAGCAGTCACAGAAGCCTGACAGAATCCAGGAAGTGTCTGGACAACACTCTCAGGCACTCTTCAAGACAGTCCTGTTCAGAGCTAGGAGTTGGACTCGATCCTTGTGGTTCCCTTTGAACTGAAGATTTTCTATGTTTCTATGACTGTTTAGTAGGCTACAAAATGACCCTGCCACTTTTTCAACTTTTAGCACTCCTGCATACATCCATTTTAAAAATTGAACACAAAGCAGTGAAGACACATGACAACCTTAACAAAAACTCTATCATAATTAATATAGATTTAGTTGTTTTTACCTGAATGGTGAAATCCACAACTGACTTGTACAGCTCGCAGTTCACAGTCAAAGCGGACAGCCCCTGGTGGATACGTTGTGATTTTGCTGGCATCCTTCTCACCTCTTTCTCCACTTCCATCTATTAATAAAACTCACAATTATATCCTATACATTCTAATAAAATTATATAAGAAGAACGAATAGAACAAGAATAGTAAATAATTCCCCACTCCACTTGTAAGGTAGAAGAGAGAACTCACAGAGCAGCAAAAGAGCTCAAAACACAGCATGAAAGCAGATGGGAAAAATGACAGAAACTCTATTTTTAAGCAATGTTCTATAAAGGCACAAATTGGAAAACATTCTCTAAAGCAGAAACTTCCCAAGGAGCAGACAAAAAGAAGAAGCTAAGCAAAAAATTCAAAGTTCAGAAGCTTTGCTAAAAAGCCATCACTTTCATTATTCAATAAGGTAGCACTCATTAGTAAGTAGGCAACACTGTAGTTAAACTCAACACACACAGCCTAGTCTACCTTTTCCAATTACTACTCTTTAAGGATTTTACTTGACTCCAGCCACAGAGCCCCTGTTTTAAGCAGCTGACAATTACTCACACAGCTAATTTGTAACAATGCAGACAACTCACCAAGAGCATGTCTGTTTCCTGTCTGCTTCCATGAATTTTTAGACAACATTTCCGTGATTTCCTTTGGTAAGCATGTATGAGTTTAGGAAGTATGAAGCGCATTACTGGTTCCTGAAATCAAACTGCCTCCACATTGGACAAAAGCACTGAAGCATAATGTGTTATTCCTAAATTTCTTACAAGCTACCATCTTCTCCAGAAATCAGAATGCTTCCATCCTCTATTAAACTTTAGTCACTCTCTATCTAGCATACAGGAATGACAGAAATGCATGAAGCGAGAAATAACTGCATATAGAAGACTGCACATTCTCTCTGTGCTAAGTCTGAGTACTGCTCTTTTAACAAAACTGATAAACAGCTGCCGCTCAAAGAATTCGAGGTATGGATAATTTAGATCTATATTTAGAATTTCTACATGTTTTCCTGAATAATCATCAGTGGAAGCCTCAACTTCAAGACTTCATTATTCCCTCTGTGAAGCACAGCAATTAGAGACTTTAAAATTGCTTTATTATAACTCTGCTTTTATACATATTGCTCAAAAATTTGTTTTTATTGCAGAGAAACTCCTGATACAGTAAACTCATTTCACACTTTTATTACATGGCAGTTTAAAAAAATCTTACTGTTCTAAGAAGAAAGCTATTTTCTAGTGATGACTTGAGCGTAGAAATTACATGAATCTCCATGTAGTTCACATCTGTAAAGAACGGTGTGTATAGGTACTAATGGTTTTGAAGAATTAGGTTTAAAAGCATGGGTAAAGTATCCCTTTGAAACATGCCCAACATGCTGGATACATGTGAAATGGAGATGTGGTTATAAAAACCTCTCTCTATGTGTCATAGCTGCCTGCACCTCCAATGAAACACTGGGCACACAGCAACCAAGTCACCTATGCAGGCACATTAGCAAAATGTAGCAGTGGGTGTCTCTTCTGGTCTCTTAACAGCAGCATATCAACTGAGCTGCAGAAACTTAAGAGGCACATGTGCATTTTCTGCCTCACTGTAAAAAAACCATCCTGTTCTAAAGGGCTTCAAAAACTACTAGTAAGAAGCAGGGAATTGCTGTTTTCTCAGCTAATAAATATGTGATTACTATCTCTAAATAAAACCTGATTCTAGACATAGCTCCATTTTCTTCAAAGTTGTAAATGAAAGCTTAACACCATACTTCCCTTGAGGAAATACCAAATATTAGTGTGCAAGACGTGGAGACAAGTACCTTCACATGAAACAAGTTTACAATTACTTATGGAGAAATAAATTTATTTTAAAGGATAAAGGTTTACAAAGTTGGCATTTTCAATTTCCAAAGTTATCTCCTCAAAGGCTCTAAGAATACAAGAAAAGAAGCAACTGTCTTTCGTACATATTTTACTTGGCTCAAGTGTGAAAATTTTTAACTGAAAATGGAATTCCTCTCAACCTTCTTTGTATGGTTAGTAACTGTCTCAAGAGTTTTGAATTGTTTGGATCTTCAAAACTTGATAAACACTTGATAATTTATGTGTGGTTAAATACAGAACCCTTCCAACTAAAAAACCTAGTCTTGTTTAGGAATAAAAAAAGTCTTTTGACCAAAATATACAAAGCCAAATAGAATATCATTACTTACTTTTAGAGCAATACTTCTGGACTACACTGTTTATCTGTTACTTCATTACATGGCCAATACATATCATATTTTTCCAGCAGCACTGGCTTGGAGAACTTACACTTAGAGATAAGGCTGCAAATAGACTGGGCCATCCCCTTCCCTTTCATTACTTTCAAACAGTCAAAGTTTTTTTTAAAAATGTGAGTCAAAGGTGGATGCTGAAAGCTTGCTTGCAGGTTTCCAGGAAAAACTGTAACTAGAAAGACACACTTAGCTTTTCTTCAAGCAATTGTGCACTTTTTAATTTCATTAGAAGTGATATCAAAATAACTGCTCCTAAAAAGGGAGCGTAAGACTACTAAAACAGAGACTCTCCTTGTTGGATGCATGGAACCTTTAAACAGAGCAAGTCAGTACCTCTAGTGTTATCTGACTGAAGTACTGAACAAACTTTGACTCCATCTCTCTGAGGGAGAAGAAAGCCTCAAGGAAAAACTGTGCAGTACTTCCTGCTGTCAACACTGAGGGGTGCGCTCCAAGAACAAACTTCACAATGATGGGTTTTCATCTCTGCTATCTCAAAGTTGGGGAAGAAAAGAGAGACAGAACCACAAATACAACCAACCCCCACTACCACTCCATCTTCCTCAGAAAAATCCTTAACTCCTGAAGACAATATCCTCCTCCATTAAACACGCCTGGACATTCTCTTGGCTGATACTGCTGCCACAAAAATCCCTACCTTCCAGGAACAAAGGAAAAGCCCATTCAGTCCAAATAGCAAGTGAAGTAATAACCTGTAAATGAGACTTCTTATGGCAAAAAACCCAAACCCAGCATCGTTACAGAAAGATATGGTGGACCCTTGCAGGGCCCAGAAGAGAGGAAAAGCATTTTGTTAGCCTTCTCCAGCAGTAAGGGTGGCAATATTTCATTTCTCACTTACCATCCATCTTTGAAAGAGAGATAAAGCACTTCTAAAGATGTTAAATACCCCACAGATTAAAAGTGTTAATGGAATATGACTGTACATTAAAAACTCTTGCATTAGCTGTCTCTTCAGACCACATTACATACCAACAAATCTTGGTTATGTTCAGCAGCAATTACCCAAATAAAGCATATTGGTCAAGTTACTGGTTAGTCTGATGTCCAACACTCACAGGGTGTTCCGAGTCCTGTAATTTACAGACTTTATACACAACATTAATTAATTAGCCTGTGCCTGCAGCTTCCTGCCTGTCTACCTCAGACTGCAGCTGAAATACCTGTAACAGATTTTATTGCTACAGTGCAGGGGGAAAAGGAATATGCTCTGGTTGTGAAAACCATCCATCCTATGAAGGCAGCACAAAAAGTAAGTCTGTTGACTTCTTTAGAGGTTGCCACAGAGCTTACTTGAGCTTATAAGTGAAATATGATATGCAGAGTCAAAAGTGCGTAACACGTACAACAAAGTGATAATAAACTCACATTCTAATTATAAACTCAGTCTTAGATGTAGGTTTTTCATTGTCAGCTGTCTCACCCCAATGACTGCTTCAGACTACTCTGCCCTTCACATGGTATCTTAGCTAAAAAGTTAAAAAGCAAATTACAAGTAAATTTTCTTGAACATCTAGTAATTTTGTCTTAGCATTTGCAAAATGGTTGACCTATATCTTGTTCCATCCCTGCAGGTTCAGATTCATCTAGTCTTTGTCCTTTTGTTTTGTATTCTTTAGAACATTTACTACTACTTCCAAATACAGGAAAAAAGTGGCATTCAAACTGCTGAATCTTGGCTGACTCAAGAAGCTCACTTTGTTTTTTACTTCTACTCAGAAATATTTTTCTTTCTACTGCATTTCTGCAATTGAGAAAATTTTACAGTTTCATTAATCCTTTTTACTCAGATCCTTAGTTATGGGAATTCACAGGGACTGGAGATATAGACTGGAAATTCACTACCTCATTAAAGAATAAGGATGAAATACAAACTCATTTTTCTTCTTAGTGCCAAACCACTCCATGAAAACCAAAAATGTCCTAGCTAATCCTTTTTATTAGTAATTATGAAGGACACAGAAGACATGTATCAGGAAAAACATGCTTGATTATGCAGTTTTTTGCAGCGACAAGGATCTTGATATGCAGACCCTACAAATGTGAAAAGAGTAAATGGCAAGGGTGAGACTTCTAAAAAACTGGCTGTTTCAATGAAGCTGAGAGTTTTCAACTGGACAACCCATAGAGGAATTCCACAAAAGGACAGACATATAGATTATTATGAAAAAAGTCCTTACTCTGAGGGTGATGAAGCTCTGCAACAGGTTGCCCAGAGGTATCAAGGATGCCCCACACCAGCAAATGTTCAAGGCCAGGCTGGACGGGGCTTTGAGCAACCTATCTAGTGGAAGGTGTCCCTGTCCATGTCAGGGGGTTGAGACCCCCTTTAAGGTCCTTTCCAACCCAAACCATTCCATGATTCCATAGTTTGACAATATTTACAAGTACATATCAAATACACTTTCTCTATTAGACCATAATTGTCTGAAGAATTCCTGAGGAAGCTGTCCACATTCAAATTTAAGTATCATTATCAAGAGAAGTTCTGCAGCTGCAAGCAGAGAACTGGCAACAGGTAGGTACCAGCAAGTTTAGCACTGGCCTTATCAATACTACCAGCTGAACTAAATGTTCCTTGCCCAAAGACCTTGAAGGTCTGGTTGGTGTGAAGAAGACTACTATAGCAGAAACATTTGAAGGAAGGAAGACAGTTTGGAAAGCCTCATGTTCAAAAATAAAACAAAAGAACTTGATGATGTTGATGTGATAATGTCCTTTTATCTCTGCTCTATTATTGCTTTTACATTCTTCCTCAAGAAGAGAGACATTGTTTTTAAGGTAAGAAATATACATTATCTTTTTCACAATTCCCACCTTACCTATTAGTTGGATAACAAGTCACTTCACCACTTTTCATCTTTCCCTTTGAATCTCTTTGAGAAATTAAGGGGTAATTCCAGCTCCTAGTAGAATTAATGGCTGTCTTTTCAAAGGCAGTCTTCAGAGGGAACAAAGGGTCTAAAAGTTTACTTGAAAACCTCCTTATCTGTTTACCATAAGATACAAAGAACTAAAACTGAGTATTTTCTTCCATATAGCCTTCCTTAAAAGAAATATTCAGTTCTACAGAGTGTACCTGACAATTTAACCTTTAACACTGTTCTAACAATTCTTACAACTCCAAGAGACAACACAAGCCTCAAGCTGACACTAATACACCTCTTGTAAAGAGATACTTGATCTGAAATGAGTTCCAACAACTAACGTGTTAAAAAAAAAAAATCACAGATGAAGGCAGGATAAGCACACTCCTTTATGCACTTGCCTGTGGAGTCATGGGTTTGCATTACAACTAGCAGTAGTATCCAGCTCAAGAATAATGGCATCAGCAAACTGTCACTCATGTAACGACACTTAGATTCAGTAGGTTCAGCATGCAATCTCTGCAGTGAGTTCATGATAGGTTATTCTACTAAATCCATCAAGACTTAAAGCTCACACAATATGCCTTCCAAAATGACTGAATGTTATGCAGATTCTAAGTATCAGATTTTGCTTTAATTTACATAAAATAAGATGATTTCACAATCCAGTATGTTCATAACACTGTAAGCCTATCACCCCCCCACACTGCAGCTGTATGCCATAAGGCTTCAAACTGATACACAGTTTGTTTGCAGACATGCCAAGCACAATCAGTAACTTTGACTAATTCTACAGAAATGCCATACTAACTCTCTTAATATTTAGCTATTCTATGGAAAATAGTTGAAGCATTCTGGGTTCACAATTTTTAGGACCTTCCTACTTACTTTGATCAGGACTGTAACCTCCATTTTACATATTTATCCTCTATATATAAATAATGTATGTTATACATCAATACAGAGAGACGCATCAATACACATACATACAAACTATGATCAGATTTGAGACAGCTCAACTTCAGTATGTTCAGTTAGTAATACACTGCTACTTTCTAAGAAACAACTAAGTCATTTCCGTCAGACAAATGACACACTTAGAAATTGAAGCTATAACGAATTGGCTCGCCAGACATAGAAAAATGTCTGAAATATCAAGACACCTCCATGCCTGTACTCTATAAAATACATTTTCTCAAGAATATTACAGACAATAATCTGTATTTTAATTTGAATTCTCCCCGTTCATAGTTAGCAAAAAGTAATGTTTACATTATTTCAAATATTTCACTCCTAAAAGGGGCTTGCTGAAAGATAACATACCTTATGAAAAGATTTATGCCCAAATTAACAAGCCTGAACAGATATGTTTAAGTAAACACTCCAAATACACAACACACAGGATAAAAACCAAAATGCAGTGCAACAGTCGTGAGTCACTCTAGCATGTAAAGTTTCCTACAGTAAAAACAAAGAACCTCAAGAATGACAATATTAGAAATGAGAGAAGACACACAAAGTGCATATTTCACTAAAAAAAAAAAGGGGGAAAGAAAAACAAAGATGATGCAGACTAATGAACACAACACATTTAAAGAAAGGTCAACATTTAAATGCATTTTCTTTCTCCTCAGGTAACAAGATACTAACAGGAAGAAAGGCAGAACTCATTTTGCGCAGTTCTTTGAAAAGATAGATGCAGCATCTGGAAGAGGTGACTGGGAGGCTGGGCTTATTTCCACCCTAGTCAATAAGGAAGACCAAATACCTTTGTGCTTGTCCCGTTTATGCTTTAGCGGTGCTGGAGAGAGTCTGATTCTGGCTAGAGCCTGTTCTCGATGGTTCATAAAAATAGGACCAGGAATTACAAGGGGGCCTGAGGAGAAACATTTTGCACATGCATAGGAAAGCTCACAAAATGGAAACAGTGTGTTAAACAAAATTCAAATTAAAAACAATAAAAAAAAAAGATATTTATAATCTTGTAGTCTTAAATTCAAAAGACCTTAAAATACAAGAAAGTTGCCATTTCTTGATAACCTGTGCAAAAAACCAAAAAAATTCCATAGTGATAGTTTTACGTTAATTTCCAAGTATGCAACTGTACATATGCAAACTAGAGTAAAATCTGACAGCAAATACCCATTATTACCTTTAAAAGATAAAATGAATAATTATCATGCCTCAAATCCTACAATACAGCATTCAAAATACTGATTTGGAACAAGAACATATAAATCCTAAATTAAAAAACATCACCACCATAATGGTTTGTAATTACTGTATTTTAGATGCAGAGTTGTAACTTCCAAAGAAAAAGTTCCATGTTTCATGAGGAGTTATTCAAATCATATGACTCTTATCTACTTAGTAATTTTGAAATCCATTTATTTTAAAAATATTTTTTCAATCTATTTAAAGGTCTTCTCTAAAGAGATTTGATTTAAAGAAAGCAGTGATACATGTATTTAGATTTTTTTCCAGATTGTGCTTTTTTTTTTTTTTTTAACACAAATCTAGACTTGGGCAATGAGGTACTAAGTTTAATTGAGGCTGAGTATAAGCATGTAATGGGCAAGGAATTTGTTTCTTAAATCTGTATTTCTCCTGTTTTATAGGTTAAGCATGTCACCAAGAATTTTTTGGATACTTTGTCCTTTCAGAAGTCTCATATTCAACAGACACCATGAATCAGGAGCAAATAATTCTGCCAAGTGACACTCAGTTCCACAGGTTACCAAATACAGCCTTTCCATGAACAGCAAACAAAAGCACCCCAAATCAGGCTGTTGTGTTATAAACCAGTTATGCAGAACTTTGAATACAAATATTCCTCCTTCTTCTGCAAATTCATGGATATACTCATTCCTTAGCTGAACTTTATTATGAAGACCATGTACATTAACTTTTCATGAATGCCCACTGCCTCAGGTCTTCTGCTATCAACTCTATACCATCACCTCCTTCAGTTATATTAAACAGCACAGATAGACATTTAAGAAGTTAGGCCAAATCTAAGTAGCTTTAGAACCTTCAGATGAAGAAACTTTCCTCATACAGAGTAGCTCCCAAATTTGAGCATTCACTTAAAAAACAAAATGAAAAATGTTTTAAAAATACACTACTGTCTACCTTAGAGGTTTATACATGTGCTAGATAATATAATGGCACAGAACTTCCTCAGTCGTGTTTGTTTCTACACACAGCATAGAATTTATTTTTTTATGCTGTAATTATTAGGACTCTTTATTCTAGAATAGATCCTCTTGCTACTTCAGAGCTCCTTCTCCTAATCAAGGATCATAATTTGTTTTAGATTTACCTTCATCCTGCAGATTTTTACTTCAATTGTCTTGCTATTGTGCTCCCCATTTTCAGTCTCTGCTGAATTGGAACTTCCATTTAATAGATACATTTTGCAAACATTACTTTCTGCCAAACTACTTGCTGTGTCTAATACTCTACTTCCCAGGGTTTTGACTTACAAAAAAAACTACACTGCTTTTTGCTTCTTACCAAGTTGGAGGGGATATAGTGAAGAGTATCCTGAAGCACACCAGGAAGAGGCAAAAAGGGGAAGAGATGAATGACAAGCATGTTATGAAAGCTAAAAATGTCTGAAGGACAAACAATACAGAGGAAAGGTGAATGAAGAACATGAGAAAATAAGGCAAAAATAGTGGGACTGACTTACTGAAAAGTTTCTAATGAAATTAAATCAGAAGAAATAGAGAATGGGCAAGACAACATGACAACCCCCCCCCCCCCCCCCCTTAGATTAGCAAAGTCGCAAAAAGATGCAAAGACTGCAAGGAGTATGGCTTGAAGAGCGTAGATCTAAAATATTTGTGGGTGACTGAATAATCTCTAGATAACTTAGGGAAACATTCTGAGGTTCCAAAAAATGCTTGCACAACAAGTAGTTCAGGGAAGGAGATACAGCCCTGAAGGCAGCCTTTGGCATTTTAATGCTGAGAGGAAAGATAAGAGAATTCCAGGAGGAGAGAAGGAAGTGAAGTACAGTAGGGCTAGCAAATGAACTAGATTTGTAAGACCAAGGATGTTTAGTAAGCATAAGAGGCTGTCAGCTCCAGCATGGTGCTAGCACACAGCTGCCATCAGTTTCCAAGCTACTCATCTGAATCACACTGTCCTAGACAACATGACAATACCGTGACAATCTAACCTTCTGACCAATGCTGGATTTATCTTTGCTTCTGGATATTCCTATATACTTTAGATTTACCACTGTGTAAAGAACCTGAATCGAAAACAGCGTTAAATGCAACAGTCATTTCATAGTCATATGTTCCAAATCCATGTAACATGTCTTATCTTCTTTGGCTTCTTGTGAATGCTAAATCTGTAACATGGTCATAATAGAATAGGAAACTACAAAAATGAAATAAAAATCTACATTTTGATTGTATTGTGACGTTTGCCTCCTTGGTCATGTTCTAGCAAGGTGCAAAGTACCTCCCTCTCCCTCCAAAATAACACAGGCAACAAAACAGTACAACTAATGGAGATTGTGAACTGCTTTCTGCTTACATCTGAGGTAGCCTGTACAAAAGGAGCAAAGTTGAAGTGCCGAGAATATTCTGGTGGAACAATCCAGCCATGCACTAGATATTTCCTTTAGTTTGTTAAAAAGTGCCTGCAGAGTATTATTTGGAAAACTGTTTCAGAAGCCCCTAAGATCTATGGGGAATACAGGGAATAACATGGGGAATAATAATCTATTACTAGTCTCTATTTTAGAAGATCAAGTGACAGAGATAAGCAAAGAAGAGTTACTAGTAGACTACAGAGCTATTTTAAATCAGTCGCTATATGATGCAAAATGACATTCACTGTCTCCCTTCATGGACTGTTTTTCCACAGCACAGCTGAGATGCTGAACAGCCCTAGCTGAAATGTCAAGACTAGCTTTCCTTTCTTGGTCCAGACTTTTCAAAATGGACATAGTATCACAGGGAATTCAATGCATAAAAAACCATATTTAACCACAGAAATAATTTCATTTTCTCTGAATAGAATGCATTTAATAAATAATGCCGTGGACTTCAGAAAAATATATACAATTATTTCATCCTACATGCACTTACGTGCTTTTTTTGATTTTATATTGGAAATACTTGGCTTTCTTCTAATACCTCACCCTAAACAAATGCTATTTGGCAAGCTGTGATTACAGGAGACTTGAAATCAATTATCTCAAATGCTGACTTCTGCATCAGTGCTCTGAACACAGCAGGCCACCTGAAAAAAATAGTACATCATGACACATACATATAGAAAAGTAGTATAAATGTTGGTTGCAGAACAAAGCACCAGGTTGCATGATACCCTCTGTTGTAAAAACCTATTTTTAGCTTCTTGAAAGAGACCAAGCGTTTTTTTTTGTTTGTTTGTTTGTTTTTGGGTATTTTTGTATTTTGTTGTATTTTTTTCCTTGGGGTGGCATTTTTGTTGGGTTTTTTTAGGAATAAAATAGGGAGATAAAACCCTAATACAGGAAACCAGTCATCTAATCTGTCAACAGGCAGAAAATTTTGAAGAAAAGTATTTCAGAAAATGAAATTGCAGACAAATGCTTCAGTTCCACAAAAAGCAGAAAACATTATAGCGAGGTAACGTCCCACATATAAAGCCTTAAAGGAAACAAAATGCAATATATGAGGCAGGGCTAATAGTTATGGTGCATGAAAAAGAACATGTATTTTTCAGACTCTGACTAGCAGTTTATCATTGAGGCAAAAATATTCACAGAGAATGTCATGCACAGGCACTAAGGTTAATTGCAGTTTGCTTCTTTTGTTCTGAACACTGAAAATAAAGACAGGATACATGTCCCTTCCTGTAGTCCAAAAGCAACATTTAAATTGTACAAATCACATGTGGAAGAAAAATTAAGGCCTTTTAAAGGGGAAAAAGAGATGCAAAAACAAGCATGGAGAGAATGAGATGGAAGTAAGTTTAAAATAATCTTAATTTTGACACTTTCTCCCTTCTGAATAATTGACTTTGAATGTATTGTTAAATAAATATGAGATGCATTTCCATATATAAACACATGAAGTAAATAAAACCAGCAAATATTAACCACAACTGTTCTCATGGTATCTACTATTAATCTAACTTATGAAAATATAATATAAATATTTTTACTTTAAACATTAGCTTTAATAATAATTGGATCTTTCAGAAAGCAATCCCAGACTCAAGTGCAATAATGTAACTTGACAGAACCACACCTGATGGTCATTAGGAGCAAAAGCCTAAAGTTTTCTCTTGAAAACATTCTTAAAAAGTCATGTGTGAAGAACACTGAAACAAAAGTAATCCTGAAAGCATCAAAATAAACATTTAACTAAAACCATAAAAATAAGCTACACCATTATTTAATAAATAATATTGCACTTGTACAGATAGTTCTGCTGTTTATTTATTTATATTTAGGTGTACTAAAATTCAGCAATGACAAACTGATTCCCAGCTCAGAGTGGCTTGAGCAGATGTTAAACAGATTTGTATGATACTTAGCCTACTATGGTAAAACTAATCACTGAATTAACTAAATCAGTTACAGTTCAGAAAAATGAAAAAATGCCCAAATCTAAGCAGCCTCAGATAATAGTCTTATAGCAGAGCAGCTTGGACTAAAATTAATCCATTTTCTGTGGGTTCTTTGTTGTTGCAAATAGGATAAAACTGATGAAAATTGATTTTCCTTTTCTATAAGGGCATCAAAAGCTAAACCTTGCTTAATTACACACCGAATCTGCATCTCAGTAATGATCTTCTAGAGGTTTTTACATCATAGGCTGAGAAAGAGTAGTGGTGAAATACCAGTGAAGCATGAGACCATTTATAATTGCTGTATTGAGAAGCATTTCTGTATTTTTTAGCTTATTAGTTAAATATAGTTTATAAAGCTATTTTAACATTCTTATTGACTTCTGGAAAAAAAACCAAACCCAGAATTATCTTCATGTGATAAACTGAAATCTTTGACTATTCCAACTTCTATTACTTCAAATACCAATCTGAAAAAGTCTCATGAACAACTTTCAAGATTAGCTCTATCAGAAAAAGCTTGTCTTAGGTTCATTACATTAAACTGTACAACGTGGCCCACAGATTTCTGTAATCCATTAAGGCATAATTTAATGCCCCCATGATGAAAAAGTCAGTTCCACAGAAAAAGAAAAATAATTAACCATGTTCTGAACACTCTAACATACCCAACTTACTGATTTCCACAGAAAACAATGAAGTGAACTATTTCCATATTCATCTCTCATTATACTCTCATCAAGCCCCAAACCAGCTTGAATAACAATAAAAAACTTCACTATGTGGAAAATCAGCTCTTTCACTTCTCACCAGAAGAACAGGGACTGTGAAGAACTGAGATAATTCCATCAATAATTATGCTGAGGTATTATGATTTAGCATAGAAGCTGTGATGAATACAGCTGACTTTATTTCTCAGAAGGTCACACAACTTCTCAAAAATGTCAGCTCAAAAATCTGGAATTGATTTTGAACCCTCTTTACCACTTGTCACAGTCACTTGTGAAAAGAGCAAAGAACTATAGTAAACATTAAGGAACTTTCAAATTTTTTAAAAGAGTGGATTATCCCTAACCCTTTTTACCCACTATTAATTTAAGGGCTCTATTTTTTTTTCACTAAAGCAGAATTTCCTTCTTGAATACAGCAACGTGAATACCTAATCTGAAACATAATAAAAATTATTAGCTGGTTACAATTCCATCAAGGCAACTACAGTTTGTGACTCCTTTAAAAGCAAAAAACAAAGAAATCTTCAGCATAACTGCTTAAAATCTCTGAAGTACTCAGTATGCTGCTGCTGAACAGCATGTATAAGGTCCCTTACAACAGTGGCAGGCTACTTGGATGCTGTGTGAGAAGTGAGCCAATTGTTTGTGACAGTAATATTGAACCAGGTCATTGATATTGCAGCTGTTAACAATTACTTCCTCCCAGAACATTTAAATTCAGAGTTTCTATTTTCAGATAGATGCAAATAAAGATGAGCATTTTCTTCTTCAATACAAGAGACCACAACTGATCTTGTGAAGGAATTAAATGATTGTCATACCTGCAGACATAACCATCATCACTTCTCTTAATTCAAGTGGACCTCAAGAACTTATTTTTAATTCAGAGGTCATGATAACAGGACTAAAGCTGGAGTTTTGCTAAAGAAGCACAGTTAGACAACTTAAAAACCAGTATACTTCCACTGCTTGTACTTTTACATTTCTAAACTTCAGCCCCATTTCAACACATTTAGTGGACAAATGGGTGAGACGTTTCTTTTTGATTTTTGGTTTTATTTGTATGACTGTTTTAGGAATTAAATATTCCTGTATTTTTAAAGCTTTTGTAGTCTTCTTGTTTACAAGACATTCAAGATTTACTAAAAATATTTGAATTGATTAAAGGTCACCAAATGTAACTAAAGAGTGTGAAGCAACATTCAGTGATGAATCCTGTTCCTGACTATCATAAACTATGCATGCTTCATTTCTTATAGAAGAACAGAAGACACACATTAACACACGAAATAACCCAGAAATCAGAATCCTGACAAACTAAACACCCAGTACCTTAAGGAAGTGCCCTAAAGAGCTGGTCTAGCCTTTAACTGTTTAAGCAGTGTTTTCAGAAAATTGAAAGCTTGAAAGTTTTCTCTGGATTTCTAAATAGCTATTTCATTAGCATGGATTTGTTCAGTTACATGTGCACAAATACTAGAAACTCTTGGGAAAACTAAGCAATAAGTAACCTAGCAATCTAGTAGATTATCTAAATGTTCTTGTTCTCTCTTATGAAAAGAGTAGCATCATAAGAATTGTCAAGAATGGTGCTACTCTTTGCACCAACTCATTAATGAAAAACTGCAACATCTGTATGGAGAAGTAAAAAAGCTCTTTAATCTGATTATTTGAAAATCAAGATTGATTATAAAATCAAATATTCATACCTGATTATATATAAAAATCTCTCTAAGTATTTGTGAAACGCTGTTCCCAACTTTATCACAAAAAGTCATTCTGAACCAAAACACAAGATTAATCCCCAACCTTCCCCAGACTGGCATAACCATTACCTCCTACAGCCACACAGGTATGGGATTTCAATGCTCTTTAGATAGACAATGTAACACAAATGTGTTACAGCAACAAGCTGGCCAACAATCTTTTTAGCTACAGTCCCTATACAGAATCAGTTACGTTGAAAAAGACCTCAGAGATCATCAAGTCCAACCTATGATCACGTCAAATAGACCATGATACTAAATGCCACATCTAGTCTTCCCTGGAACACCTTCAGGGATGGTGACATCCCTGGGCAACCCATTCCCAATCGCTTTCTGTGAAGAACTTCCAAATGTCCAGCCTAAACATCCCCTAGTGCAGCATAAGGCTGTGTCCTCCTGTCCTGTCAGTGGCTGCCTGGGATAAGAGACCAATCCCCACCTGGCTACAAACCCCTTTCACACATACACCTAATAAAACCAACCACATCAGTACATTCCTGATACTGTTCAACTTTTTTTGCTTTTTGAAACAGATGGCATACAGAAGGGATAAGGTGCTCTGGGGTTCTACTTCTAACCACAAAAATAGAAGCAAATGTAAATTTTTCTGTGCCACTTGTCTTTTAACTGAAATTTACCTCCCAGCTCTGTCATCACTGATGGGCTGAACAGCAGCACCATTCAACAACGCCTGGGCATTTTCTTAGGATTCAAGAAAATATTGCTAGCTGCACTTACCATTTGCCAGCAGCATGCAGCAGCTCTCACATGACCTAAACAAAGGCCTCCTCTCTTCACCTCACAGCTAAAAATAGCCACAAAGATGCAAAGAAAAACAAATATTCCATCCTTTTCCATATGCATAGGCAACTACAAGCTTTCTCTTTCTTGTTGCTCCTTATTTGTGTGTGGTTAAAACCAGCAATTTCTTAATGCAAGTGAAATGAAGACAATTCACATCACAAGATTCACTGCACAGTCTAGGAAATAATTTGGATTAAGAAGGCACATTTTGTATTCAAGTAAAACCAGTATCTGACTCATGAAAGAAGAATCAAAGTGGTATTTATAACGCTGCTGGAACTTGAAAAAGCGTATGTCCCAAGAAGTTATTCCTCTTCTCAACAAACAATCTTAGCAACCACATCATCATGCTTTACAAAAATATTACAGTTTACATCAGTCTAAATTTCTCCAATTTAACTTAACAAGACGCTGAGGTATTTTAGAACATGAAGAGTACTGAAAAATTCTTAAAGTACATTATTATTTGTGTGGAAAATGATCAATGAGGTAGATAAAAAATAAGAACATTTTTAAACGTTGCACTGGTGTTTTGTTTTTTTAATTCAGTCCGTGTCAATAGTCTCATGTTATGCAAATAGAGAAAAGTCCATTTTATAAAAGAAAATTCTGCCTATTATACAACAGAAATGAAATAATTTATTATAGTAACTAGGTAATTTATAGAATAGGTAAACAGCATGGGACAATCTTGTAGTTCTTTCTTCCTATACATATGTTTTAGGATCTACATTTTAAAACACAATCATTCAACTATGAAACAGCAATAAAAACCAAACCGGGCCAGTGACAATGATATAAAATGCTCCTTTCCATCATTAGACTTATGATTCTTATGTGTAGACTTCGTCAAACACTGATTTCCCACTATTTTCTAGAAGCATGCTACATTAACTACCTGCTTAGGATCTGATTTAGCTTGATCACTGTACAGGCTCACTGGAGGAAGACTATTTTCATTCTTAGAGAACAGACTCAAAAGTTTCTTTCTTCTTTCTTTTCGAGCCCATTCTCAATAAGTCACTCACCTCTTCCTTCTTCCAATCTATGTCTCCTAATTACACGTTGCCGCTTTTCTTCTTGTCGTAGCTGAAGGTGCTCTTCAATATTAACTCCAGGAACAGGGACAGCTAAACAGATTAAGAAAATAAAATATGTAAAATTATCTTTTAAATTGTTATGGTGGCAATAAACCCTAAAAAGAACAAAATAAATTAAAACCGAAAAATGAAAACTAGTTGCCCTTTACATGGCCCTGACAATAAACAAAAAGGATTTGAGTAAATTTGGAAGAGTTCTATGCTTTATCTCAATTTTCTGGTTTTCATCAATCTGACAATCCCAACATCACTAAGGAGTACTTAGACATATACCTATATAGATGTACTTCAGCATATACATATATCATGTGTTATAGTTATTTCCATTCTCCTCTAAAAATTTTCAGAAAGTATTATTAAACCAAGTTCACAATTGTTTATATTTTTAAAAGGCTTTACATGAATTAGCCATGTTTTAGTTTAGTGCTTAAATCCTGATAAAAACATTATAGAAAAATTTTCAGGCTATCAAAAAGGACAAGAAGAACTTTGTAGTATCAACATTAGTATAACTGCACAGGTTACAAAGTGGCACAGGTGACTATAGTAAGGGTAAGCTTAGAACTGTTCACTTAACAGAATGATCCCACTATATTGCCATATCACCAATAAATAAATCTGACTGTCAAGCACCTTTTTAACAATATTATACTAAAACTGTCCCGTAACAATGAAGTGTGTAAACAAATTTACTGAGGGAAAAAAAAAAAGGTGTAATAAAAATGAGAATTAAAAGTCATTTTGCTTATTTCATATCACTTACCCAGCAAGAGATCTAAAGGTATCATCTCTTTTACAGCATCAAGGATTCCTCTTTGCCTTGCTTCCTGGCCATCCAGTTCTCTAGCACATGCCTTGCAGCAGCCACAAACGGCACAGCCTGACTCACCTGAGCCACAGCCACAGATTCTACAGCAAACAGAGTTGCTTTATCACTATCTTTTATTTTTGTGCATTAATGACACCTTTCTAATTAAAACATAGATTATTACTTTGTTCTATCTGTGGACATGCAAGTTTTCCTGAGACAGACAGGAAGAACAGCTAGTTTAAATACTAGCTGTTGTTGCATGATGCCAGGACCATACACTGAATGCCTACTGAATTGACTTCTCAGCGTTAACTTTCCTTTATTTAATTCAATGTACACCACATGAGAACACGAACAAGGAAACAATGAGCACACAAAATGCAGAAGATATAGTAATGGTGACAATGGTCCTCTGCAGCTGAACTAAAAAGTAACAGATAAAAGCAACTGGAATAGCAAGATAAAAGACTTCATCACAGGATGAAAAAAGCTTATCCCGAGCCAGCAGCTCTGTCGAGAGACAGAAATTATGCTGGTGTTAATACCCAACAGCCTCTAGTAAAGAACTACTCACTCACTAAAGTAAAAAAAGTTTTAAAACTGAAACACCTACAGCCACAAGCTATTTACGGAAATTTTAAGCCATTTCTGATTTTTAAAAGCACATACAACTACATATTTAGCTATAAAGTTACTTCAGATGGAAATTTCAATTCAGCCCACATTCAGTAAGTGCTTTAGCCATCCAAACTCACTGTACCACCCACATTCCCACACATGTCCTTACCCTCCAGGTACTCTATCAGGACGCCCGCTACTAACACAGCCGGCTCCATAGCCTGTGCAGTCTCCACATACAGTGCACACCATACACTGCTCCAGCTTCCATTTATGCATGCCTGGAGGACACATCATGGACTTCTCATCTTTTTCATCCAATTCCTCTTCCAGGTCTTCATCCATTGCTGTCGCCATGTTCTCAACTCCAAAACCTAATTAAGATATTGAAATAAGAAATATTTGCTTTCTGAGGCCAACAGATAAGGTTCTGGCTTAGCCAGAGAGGTAAGGACAGGTCAGACAGGACTCTGGGCAACCTGATCTAGTTGAAGATATCCTTACTCATTGCCAGGAGGTTGCACTAAATAACCTTTAAAAGATCACCTCCACCTCAAACTGAACAGTGGCTTACTCTGAAAAACACTCACAGATCAGGTTTTAAAAAGAATTACTAGGAATGCCTGATTTGCCTGCTCAGCCAACACAGTGACTTTTTTGAGATCTCTCTGTGCATGGGTACACATGATTTTTAAATCATGTTGCATGCATTAAAGCTTTAGTGTTGGAATTACATTTTATAATAAAATGTTCAGCTGTTTTCACTTCTTTTACTTGCCAGCACGCAGAAGGAAAAAAAAAAAAATCAAGGTCCCACACCTTTTCCTCCCTGGGTCATAGAGCCTGTGTCTCGTCCACACTGTCCTTTATTATTTACTCCAAATGTCCAAACTTCTCCATTCTTCATTAACACACAGGTGTGAGCTTTGCCCATGGCTACTTGAGTGACAAAATGGCCTTTCAAATCTGTTACTAAACCTGTAAGGCATAAAACACTTGAGTGACAAATTGCACTTTCTAGCCAAGAAGGAAACTCAATGATGTAAGAAAATTGTTAGTGGATCCTGACAATTTTAAAGTTTACAGCAAAGGAGAAAAACAGATATAAAAAACAAGTGCTACAATAAAAAGTGAAAGGAGAATTACGCCTAGGCCACCTGTCCTGCAAAAAACGAAAAGCCAAAAGCCAACCTACAACTGCTGCAAATGACTTGTTTTGAAAAATAATTCTAAAGGAGTTATAAAGCCATTGGAGTTTGTTTCATTAATATTTTACTTAAACTGCAGTGTACAGATCACCAGCTACCTTATGAGCAGAGAAGCACCTAAGACCTAGTTTCCAGCAGCCTTCGTTCATAGCAAAACATCTTATTTCTGTGACTTTTTCCTGTGTGGCTGCCTTGTGTCAGATTAATAAAAGTGAATTTTCTTCTCCTCAGTGGAAGAATGAATTTGGATAATTGTCAGCACTGATGCTAAATTCTTTTACAGAACTTTCAGAAACTGCCTTTTTCTACCCTTCTATCCTATTTGTCTGAATCAACAGAATGTCAGAAATATACTAGGAAAGTAAGAAACACACAACATTTTCATGGGCTAAAAAACCTCCATACTAATTTCAATAACTATAGTTGAAAAATAATTTCCAAGACTGATATTAACTTACTTGTACTATCAGAGTAAATGGCATCTTTTCCAAACATGTAGAGTTCTCCATCTTTGGAAATTACAGAACTGCTTCCATTATTGCACGCTGTAGATATCACAATCTTCCCTTCCATTTTAATAATTTTTTTAGGCTTATATGGTTTTGATTGCCGTCTGCTTTTAGCTTTAAATGAAGAAATAAAATACAAATAAATCTACAAAAAAAATTCCCAATCCATCACAGGCATAATCATTAGTTTTCAGACGCTAATGGAAAACGCCCAAACAACTAACTATATGTACAATCTCCTGGTCTAATTTTAATTGGATTATACTGGCTCCTCTCAAAAAATTCAATGCAAAGACATTATGAGATCAGCATCTTTTAGAAGTGATTCTTCAAGAATTTCAAAACACTGTAATTATTCTTATTAATGTACCACATCATCTATCATCTGTTTCCTAAACTGAAATATTTAATTTAGTATTATAGCAGATCACAGCTCCAGGACGCTTAAAGCTATCAATTGTCTTAAAAAGTCTATTTCAACCTACACACACAACTACAGAAATCAAGACTAGGAAATGTGTTAATTTTATATTGATGAGGCATTTGTTGATCTGAAGATCAAATTACTCAGTCTTCTTTAATGTCTGAAGAGTTCTGCTTGATCAAGCCCAGAACATCTGCTTCTACAAGTTCTCATCAATACACCTCTCCATGAGCCAATAAAACAGCCATTTCCAAAGCTCAATAAAACAGTAGCAAAGAGGCAAGAAGTTTGGCTCCACATTCTGTCCCAGGCAGACAGCATGGCCTCTTGATCAAATTTATAACTGCCTTTTTTTGGGACAACTCTAAAATAGTAGTTCCACCACACAACCCAAACTGTGGTAAAACACAGACCAGATTCTGTAGCTGGGAGAGGTTTTAGCACTGGTTGTCAGGACTTGTGGCCAGCATAATTTCCAGTACAACTAGCATCCTTACATTTTCCTGGAAAATGCTGAAATTCTTATTTTCAAATTAAGAACTCTTTAAGAGGCTTTTACCAACCACTGGTCAAGCAAACACTAATACATACTTGATTCACCATCCTCTCCTTTACTAGCAGAACCTGTGAAGAATATGCTTCCATCCTCAGCAACAAGTAAGGCATGGGAGCCGTCATGTCCAACAGAAAACTGAATAATCTTTGGAGATTTTGTGATTGGGAGTTCAACCCATTTGCCAGCTGAAGGGCCACCTTGTTTGATTCCAAGGCTCTGATATTTGCCAGTATAATAAATCTAGGAGAAAAAAGTTCATCAGTTTTAGTTACACCATAGCACTTCAAGCTTACATAATGCTCAAAGTTGCATTGTTTTTAAATCCTTTCATTTCAAACCACACCACACTCTTCCTGACTTTGTTTATGCCATTTTGTTTATGCTCTGTCTTAAACCCACCAGTATTGACTTAAGGGGGGAAATATTCTGATCAGATTCTTAGATTAGATTGTTTTGAAATGTACTTTCCACTGAGCCAATGAATGAGTTTTCATACATATTTTTTTTGGCTAGATGACTTGAACACACAAGAAAGAACAGAAGAAACTACTCAGAGAACACTAAGCATTTAAAACACTTCACAAAAAAACGCCTGGTCCGTGTAAAAACAAGATGGTATTATAACAATAAAATAATTTCCAAATAACAAATTACTACAAATTTTACTATGCTTCAACACATTTATAAAACATGAAAACATGTTTAGTAAATGCACAGTGGCCACTGACCACATAAATAACAGAATGAGATATTTCACATGAACAAACAAAAATACTGACATTAACTAAAAAGTTTCCTTTAGAACCATGAAACTCAACAGCTCTATAAAATTGGTATGTCAACCTATGGGGCACCTAAAGCCATTTTACATTGCCTTATATATTGTATTTCCTACCTTAACAGACAACTTTATAGACCCAACCTGGGAAATTTGGTAATTTTATACTGAACAGGAATTTCTGTTAGCTGAATGATAAAATTAATCTGTCTCCTGCAATGCTGAGGAGTTCTATTTGATCGAATTCTGCTACATACCATTAAATTTTCTTTAAAAATATTTACTCATTAACATTTTCAACAATCTCACTATTCTGACAGCAGAAGAGCAAGGCCTTCATTCCAATAAAGCTATACAATTCTTTTTAATGTGTAATTAAGAATTACGCTTCTACAAGATAAACAGAATTAGTCTTCCACAATGAAATAGAAACACAGTAAATAATGTGAAGAGTCAGTGACAGTATTATGTCTAAATTTCCATGAATATGCAAATGCCTCTAAACACATCTCCACTGAGCAGAAAGAAGCATCAAATCATGAAGAATAGGTTTAAAGAAATCAATTGAAAAATTTGCATAGGGGAATCAATAATTCTCTAAAGGATCAAGAAAAAAAATCAGGATGGGATTTAAATAAATTACTGTCATCAGACTGTGGAAAGTTATGAGGTGGTAAAATCTGCAAAGGTGCTAACACATGATTTGTAGACAGAAGGCAATTTTGTTACCCAAATTAAAAAAAAAAGCCCTTCATTGTAAGGCTGACTGTAGAAATTTCTATAAATGCAAGTCATGGATTCCTCAGGGGTTCCAATTATCTGTTTATGCTTTTATATAATTATTGGCCTTTTATGTTTTAAAACAGGCTCTGAAAGACATTTTTGAATACAGTCATAAACATACATTCTAACATACTGAAAAGGGGAAAGATATTATGGAAAATAATGATTAAATTAAGAAACAGAAATCTATTGGTGCAATTTGCTATTTACTGCAGAACATTTTCAGTACCTTTCCACTAGCAGTTTTCATCAGTGCAAACTCTCTCCCAGCACCAAGGACAGCTGATTCCTCATCAAACCCTGTACCTGTGCAAGCAAGATTGTGTTAACTGAACAGTTCAACCAGGCAGTATCAAAGACCAGTTATCTGTCCAACCCTGCTGGTCCATGCAGCCAAATATGCCCTTTTTTTTTGTACTGATAGAGCCAAAAGCAAGTTGGCAGAGCAAAAATACCCCAAAGCAAAGGCCAAGTGGTATTTTTCAAAATACCTTCACAGATACTAAGAATTCTTAACCTCGAATTCCGATGCAAATGTGTTTCTTAATGTAATTCTTTCTTCCTTTAATCCAGTCAGTGGCCCTTGTAAATTAGTTAACTTTGACCCACAGCAAGGTGTTCCACAGCTTAACTGTGTTTTATAAAGTCCAAGCTTTGAATAATTATAAATTTGTTATACAACTGAAGGAAAATACTGGAAAGCCATGACCAGTACTAGAGACAGAAAGGTGGCTCAAAATGGGTATATGGATTTGACTGAGTCAAATAATGCTTAAATGGTTTCAAACACCTCGCCATGTGTTTGATATGGAGCTACACCTTCCTGCACATAGTAGAGCCAAAGGAAAGTGCAGTGTTTCAGCTCTATTGCTTGAATTACCAGGCTTGTTATTAACCTTCAAAGAAGAGAACTTACTGATAATGTGCAAATCTTTCTCCAGATCAAACAAGGAGATGCCGCAGGCATGTAAGCATTTTCTTGCAAGCTTAAGCTGCAGTTCTTGTTGCAATACTGGCTCAGTACTTGTGGCAAATATTCGCACTACAAAGCCATCCTGCAATAAAGAAAAATTCCACTTTATACCTGTATAAGAATTGTATTAATTTACTTTCCAACTTCTATGTTCATCAACAGAGTATTATTTCAGAATAAACTATCAGAGGACACATGGATAAAGGAACATTTATCATAACATAACATTTACTATTGAAAAGAAAAGAAGAAGTGACCATCAGGACAAGCTGAATTAAGTATCTGACACCTTAAACATTTACTGAGTTCTACAAAAATGTTATGAACATTATAAAAATAGTGAACTGCTGCAGAAATTTTACTTTTGTAACTGTTTACATCTTTTAAGGCCTTGACTTCTCCTGATTCTTAACTCAAAATTCTGCACACAGAGAGTGACTGCTGAAAAGAGTAGCTAGAAGAGTTTTCTGTTTACAAGTACAGAGCATCTTATGGTCTTGTTTAAAAAAAAAAAAAAGGCAACATTTGTTCTGTTTAGAGGGAAATGGATAAATCCTGGTTTTCTTACAGTTGATGTCTGGCATCTTTTGACAACCCCATCACACCCCATCCCATTTTACAGATTTCTCATTACCAAAAACAACACCAGAACTAAAAACATAATAACTGTCTGCTGAAACAAAAAAAAACAAAAAAACAAACAAACAAAAAAAAAGCCATACAACCACCACTACAGTTTTGTCCCTAGTAAGAACACTTTGAGCTTCCACAGTTTTGGCCAACAGGCAGTTTTTGTACAAAAATTTACTGGAATGTAGTATATTTCCTATCTCTTCTAACAAAACTGGCTGAAATGACCCAGTAAGTTCCAAAGCAATTACAGGAAATTAAATCAAGAAAAAAACCCCTTATCCTTAAGCTCTAAGAAGCTTATCCCACAAAGAACCCATAGAACATGCTAAAAAGACATTACTCAAGGTATAATATTTTTTCTTCCTGAAAGAGCAATTGACTTTTTCTTAAAACTTATCTGAAAAAATAAAAAATCCATCACAAATCAAAACTGTGAGAATAAATACCACAACACTGTTTTTTTCAATGCACAAATACGGCAGTTTCCCTTTACTTCTAGTTGCATGGATTTCTTCCTTAGTTGTGTTAGTGAAGAAAAAGCCAAATATGAAGTAAAAGGAAGCTATAAATACTGTAAAATAAAACCCAGTTGAAAGAAAAATAGTTTACCCATCATTTGTAAAACTTACATCTCTAGATGCTGCTATTTGATTAATATATTCTCCATCTGTGAAAAGGATATTCTGCCCTTCAGAATGACAATCTGCGAGAGAAAAATGAAGTGCACTGCATCAGTTTATATTAGCATACATACACTCACTCCAATCAGATTATGGGAGCTGTACTTAGTCTCAAGTGAAATGATACTGTTATGATAATGTATTATTTTACATGAAGATATTCTAACTCATCAAAAGCATGTAATAATTCTCTTTAGCTCCTGGAAGAGCTACTGCAGTACTTTCCATTGTATGAAATATATGTGGTTACACCCCAATATTTAAATGCAAAAAAAAAAAAAAAAAAAAAAAAAAAAGATGTGGTAATCACCTGTGAGGAATATTCTAAACTATTACAACACAACTACATTAGAACTTTACAGGACTATTAAGTCCTTTTCCTTCCACATAGACTTTCTTTAATGTAAGGACCATTATAATCTTTAAAGAAATGTTTCCTCAGTCCAGCAAATAAATCCTACAGAAATAAATGAATCATGGCTTTCATTATTAATTATATTTCTAAATTATTTACAGATTTCACCAAACTATTAGCTAGAAATCTGGGTATTTTTTTGAAAACTATGAAGTAAATACTTGAATATATCACTCATTTATTGAAACTAGGTCAGCTAATTCCAAGAAAAATGGTAGGGAAAGAATTCAACCCATTTAGGAGGAAAAAAAAGAAAATAAGCACTTTCTCTGCAAATTTAAACCTATGTCCCTACACCATTTCTTCTTCCCTTCCTGCACTGTTGAGGGAGCAACTGGCAAAGACATTGATATCATATGGTTCGTAAGGTGTTTGTCGCACTGATAACACAGAGGAAAGAGACCTCTTCCAAAAATACTACAGGACAGTCACTTCACACTTCAAATACTTGCATCATAATCTGAACAAAAATCCAGCATTAGCATTTTATTGAATAAATTTAATGCTAAATGAAGCACACATGTCTTTCTAGCATAATCAACAAGCTCTATTTTTTGCTACCTAGCTAAAGCATTAAAAATAACACAGCTGCAAACACCCCACAAAATCCCACTGTTTACTTTTTCCTGATATACTGCCCAGTCCAATACAGTGTCTTAGAAGGAACAGAATATGCATTAGAAAGCCTTCTGTAACTCTCACATCTAGAAGCAAAATACCAAAAGTAGACAACTGTCCTTCGCCTTAGAGCACAACCAGGTATGAATCACAGAAGGTGTGAAGCAAGCATGATGGAAAATGACAGCAGAGACACTGAAGTTTGAAATACTGCTCTCTCAAAAATATCTCAGATTTAACAACCAAAGGCAGTTTACACTACTAATTCTCTATGCTGCAAAGTTGTATTAGTGATAAAATAACTATTAGTAACTGGATGAGAAGTTCCAAAACTAATATAAATGACATTTCTCCCAAGGTTACAGGAAGCTGGTAAGCATGGAGTTTCCTTGAATGACTGAAAATTACATGCTCACATAAACAGAACAGCCAAGGAAACAGCACATTTTGGCCACCAATGGGTCCATATTGCATTATTTAGCCTATTGCTTGAGTCATTTCAAGAAAGGTGACTCTCCTAGTAAACATTTCTGGGGGTTATTCCTATGTTTGAGAGACATGTTCAAAGAAGAAACCTGGAACAGGGATGAGTTTTTTTAAAATACATGCTCTCCAGAAGACTTCCTAAAAATCTGCACTTGCTTAGCTAACAAATAGGCCCGCCATTAAAAATCAAATTAATGGGAAGACTAAAAAATGGAAGGCAAATGGAGTATCTGGAAAAACTAGCATAGTGTCTCAGCTAGGAAGGAGCTTCTATCATCAATCCTAAATCTTATTCAATCTGACTTTGTGTATTACTGTGGGGGTGAGGATAAACAAGCTTTCTGTCTGCAGGTGGTTATAAGGGAACAGGTTTATGTTTTACTAAAAACACATAACTACAGAGATCTGTTAATTACAGCCTACTTAGAGGCTTCAAAGGGAGGTAACTGTGAAACATCACTTTCCACATCCATATTGTGCATTCTGCACCTGCTAATAATGCAGGCATTGAGGTCATCTAGGCTACCCTCAGTCAGCAGTACTTTTCACACTAAGGGAATAGTCCTGAGCCTAAGATACTAATTTGCAATTTCAAATAACAATAAAACCATATACCATGTGACTTCAATTTCTCCAGCAGAAAACAGAAACTGTTTTAAGGTATGCAATAAGCATTACTGTTGAAAGAAATGGCAAAGATTAAAATCTTTGTAAATTCAGGTCTAGTCACCTAGTAAATTCTCATGGATTTCAGACATTCTTTCATGATATATGGACTAAAAAAAAAAAAAAACATATGCACAACTCAGGTACAGTGTATAAATCTGGGCAAAGGCATTAGTTACAGGAATGTTGACACACAGCCTGGAAATTCCAGATATAAGGCTGGATTTGCAAGATCATCTATCAGTGTGGAAAGACTGTCTTTTAAAAACAGAACTTTATGGTTTCAAGAAGTTGATGAATCCTACTGTCTGAGAAAGGAGAAAATAATGTTCCACAGTTCTCTGACCCTTCTAAGGTCGTGTGACTTCCATCTAGGATCAACTTCTAATCACACCTCCTAACCTCCTATGCACCCCCTATATGAATAAATTCTAATACCTTTTTTTTAATGCACTATCACCAGCCCAGGCATTTGAAAAAGATTAATTCCACACAGTCAAGTCTGAATACCACACCAACAAGGAGCAAATATTTGCTGTGTTCAGCTGTAAGCAAGGTCACTGGCCTCTAGTTCTATCCAGCATGGCTTTTCAGAACTAGAACAACTTCCAACAACTTAAGATCTCACTGGGGCAACAACTACTGTTTAGATTTAGTACCTACTCAGTTTTCCTCAGGTCAGACACCTTCCCCCTGCCTTCATTTCATTCATTCTAATGGGAAAGGAAAATAACCAGAAGCGGACCCCCTGGAATTTGTCCTAGGCAAAAGAACAAGGTCATATCTGCTCACAGTAACACACTGAGATAAACATGTAGAAGTGCACAAAGCAGAACAGCAAAGTTCAAGGACTGAATACAAAGGACTGGAGTTACAAAGAACATCTAGCTTTGACACCATCACAAACCATACAAAATGGAACTGTGAAGGAAGTTTGAGAAATTTCTTAATGAGTATTCCCAGTCAGATTTGCTTTTGCATTTTGCTGAGAAGGCACACTCTCACTTAATTTGTGCCTTTTTACAGTATATGTAAAAGGCACTCCTTGCAGAATGACATTTTTAACTACAATTTGCAAAAGCAAGCTAACAGCTCTGAAGGGTAGATTTTACATGTGCTCAGTTCTCTCAAGACTTGCATGAATATGTTTTTGTTTACAAATGGTTTAAGGACATCAACGAACCCTGCTGTGTAAGAACCTGCCCTGAGGTGAAGAAAGTTGAAATACCACTCTCAAAGGCATTTTTTCAGGTCCTTGAATGTGCTCACTGAAATAACTCATACAGCCCCCACAAAGAGCAAGAACAGCTTAAAAACACATACATACTTCAAGGATGCGCAGAAGACTGCCTGCACTAGATTCACATTCAGAACTTGTTTTAAAAATTGCTGTTTGCCTTTAAAAGACAAAAATCCTAGAGAACTCTCCTGAGGTTTCAGTCAGTGATTTCTTACTTATGTCAGCATGAAACAAAAAATCTTTCTTCTAATCTGCAAAATAAGCCTGTCACTGCTTGATTAAAAGATGTTCTTGTTTCCTTCTGCCATGTATGTGTATAGCTAAGAACAGATGTATTTCACTAGAAGATCATGAAAGCATGTTCCAGGAACATCTCATTCTCTAAACAGACTGAAGTTATGAGGCTCCTCTGAAAAAGAACAACAAAATAAAAACAACCTCCCACAAAACAAACCCCACCCAAAAACTCAAAACTAAAAAAAAAAAAAAAAAATTTTAAAGAAATAAACCAAAATCCACCACCAAGACAACATCAGAAGCATGGTCCATCAGTGTTCATTAGCTGCCTTTGCTTTTTGGATATATTTTTACCCTATTAAAAAACAAACCAATTTTGTTCAGAGTTTATAATTGCCTACATGTAAGAGATCCTGGAAACGAAGTCATACATGAGCCAAACACTCGAAATCCAAACAAGAAAGAAATTAAAATTTTTAGGAAGGAATTTAAGGTCTTGCAGTCTCTTTAATTAAGATGATCACACATTCTAAAAGGAATGCTGCAACATTCTTCCAGCAACTGGAGTAAGATGCAAGGCCTCTAACTGAAATACTGAAGCTGGTCTGAAGTGAAGCAAAGTCAAAGCAATCTATCTGTGATCTCAAAATCTCTCAGTTTCTCTTTTGCTTGCCTGGAAATACATAACATGTAAACAGCAAATTATACCAGATTTCTGTCATCTGCATGTTCTTACCTGGCAAAGCAACTGTACCGTCTTGTTCCAAGGTTTCAGGGTTTATTCTTACGGCTGTCATACTGTGATTATTCACATCTCTATATAATAAATAGCCCTGACAAGAACAAAAAAATAAAAAAGAGGTATGAAAATACTTTTAAATATGTTAACAGATGTTAAAAGGGAAAAAACACAATCATTTAGATATCGCTGTAAAAGAGTACAAGCCTTTTACATCAAATGATCAACATTTTTTCTACTAATCAAATTCCACATTAAAAAAATGGAAATTTGATTCCCTTCCTCCACTTTCTATATGCCATAGATAAGCATACTGCAGCTTGTATACAACTGCTGAAGCCCCACATGTTAATTCTATTATTTATATCTGTATACAATTAGAGTTAAAAGCCACAACCACAGTAAAAAACAGTGTTTCTGTCTCCACTTTTCAAATTAACAAAATAGTCACAGGAATTACAGAAAGGTGATAGATTATTATGTTATGCTATATGGAAGGGTAATCATTAATGCATATTAATATATGCACTAAAACCTAGAATAAAAAAATTACTACTTTCACACCCAGACTAAGACATTTTCTTCCATCAAAACTACTGGATTAATAAATCTCAGTGAAATGAGGAAAACAAGCCCACATAAATTAAGCAAAGAACATTAAAGAAGATAGAAAAGCTTCAATTTAAAAATAACTAATATGATGAAGGAAGAAAAATCACTTGAATTTAAGTTAACCAAGCACCTGAAGGGAAATGACACTAAAAGCACAGATTATCTCTCTTATGGACATACAACCAGTAATAACTGCAAGTCACACACCTTTCTATAAATATAGCCCCAGAACGACACTTGTCCCAACTGCAGTGCCTTTGGCTACAGTCACTGTGTAAGTGCATACACCTGTGTAAGCACTCAAAAATCATCACATATATTTATAGTTATGTACAGAATGTCCAAACATGTAACTCTATATAATGAAACCACATGAATCCTGTTCCTATTCAAACTGATAAAACAGGCTCCAGAATGAATGCAGCCACACCCATTTGTTTTGTGCCAGCGTACCTTTTGCAATCTGCTTTTTACATTAAATAAAACAGATTTAATGTGTTTTTGTGTATACACACACAGAGAGACACACACGATAACTGCAATGAAAGAACAGGTATTTGTAATGGACAATAACTTCAAAAGCATGGCAAGGAGCATACTGAAAATCACACTGGGACAATGAGATCACTCAGTTAATAGCAAACATACAATAAATTAAGTAAACTAATTGTTCTCTGAAATGTACTTTTTGGTATGCTTTGAGGGGTTTATATAATGAATAATAAAGATGTAAGAAAAAGTGGTTGCTATTGCAGAAATTAAACCATCCAAACATAGTTAACGCTGCAATGACAAAGTCAACAATTATCTCTAAGTATTGTTTATATATGCTCAATCCTACCCGACAAAAACAGCATTTCCTTTTTTTACTGCAGATGTTTTAATGTCAGTTTCTTTTCATAAACAGGTATTTCAAACATTTTTTACATGTTTGTTACAACAGCACTTTTTTACACCCACTAACATGGACTTCGAAACACTCATCAATTGACTGCACGGTTCATAAACTGATGTGCTAAACCATCATATTTTGCAAAAGTCTTTACAGTGACAACACAAAGCAAGAACACCCCATTATGCCTTTCTACAGGCCAGTACCATCACATGTCCATCATCTTCCATAATTTAGAAGCCAGTGCCAAAAATTATGTTCTTTACAATGAAAGCCAAAGGAATGCTAAAATATCCATGTAAGCTTACTCTAAGCCAGGGTCTACTTAAACTACTCATGAGAGATGAGGATGGTTGCACATTTTATATTTTAAGTATTCACCTACCTGAGCATAGCCTAACCAAGACTTTTTTTCTTTTCTGTTTTTGATGCGGGACGTAGAATTGTATATATGGCCCTGAAAAGCAGAAGACTTCCATCATTTAACAAGTACCAGAGTGAAAACACAACACAATCATTTACCATCTAAGTAATGTCTTCAAACACACTGCAAAGTGAAAATTCTAAGAAAATGTTGTCATTGTCATAGAAATCACCAGAAAAATTTACCCAAAATGTAACAGAACTGATGATTAGTAAGCTATATAGGATTCTCCATGGAAACAGGACATCATTAAAGTTAAATTAAAATACTAAGTATCACTAAGTATCAGACAAGAAGCAGCAACATTACCCTCACTGTCCCGCTATATCCAGAGCCAATTTTGTATAGTCCATCTTTGCACAAGAGATAGAGGAAAAAACCATCACTCTGAAGTAGGCACTGGTCATCCTCATCTACAGATATTTCTTTCAATGGCCATTTGTGCATCAAGGCTGCCTTCTTTATCCCATTACTGAACCAGTCCTGAATTTGGATTTTGCCCACCAGAACTGCCTGCACGCTCCGCTGAAGAGAGTTTAAAATGGTTGGCACCTAAACAGCAAAAGAAATAGTGAGTGAAAAAGATGACAAACTTTTAAATGTTGCATTTTCTGTTTTAACTCCAACTCAAGAGAGACAAAGAAATACCAACTCATCCCAAAAATAGTGAGACGGAAAAAGGTAACTGAATTAAACAACACATCTTCCCAGAACTCAAGAGAAGTACTCATTTCCATAAATTCCCAGATACAGAGAAGTTTTAGTGCAAAACCTGAATAGTCTGACAAGCATGGCTGCCATTATTGGTGAGGATTGCAGAGATTGCTTGCAACGTCCTTCCTGTCTCTCCCCAGGCAGCTACCAAACTGAAGAGGCAAGCGCAGGAAAGTGCTGTCAAGGACTGTCCTGTACTGTCATTCATTCCCGTGCTACGGACAGTTATTTCCAGAAGCAGCTGGAACAGGGATTCTGGAGATAAAACACAGCCATTACACAGAGAAGTCACAAAATCACACAAAACAATTTAACTATCAATGGGCAATTTAACTAGGAAAATACATTTTATCTTTCCTCAGCTATTATGTTTAGAGCTAATTTTAGACAGAACAGCATCTTAAACCTAAATTATCCTTAACTTTTCTTTTTTTTCAGCCAGAAAACATCAAGTCTGGATAATCACCAGGGCCAAAGAAGAAAAACTACAAATCCTCTGTCACAGTTGACCACATTAACAAGAAATGGGCCCAAAAGTGTTATTGGACCTGCCTATTCAGTCTAGCCCATCACTGAGATGATGCAGAGGTCCTGACAGAACTTATCTACTCTTTATGACCATTACCCATGTTGCAGTACAACCCACTTCACAGAAATGAGCATTTCAAATTGAGGCTTGAAAATTATTTTCATCACATGTGTCTTTCCACACACCGTTTGGTGGCTTAACAGCTGTAACAATCAAGGTGTGAAATCCACCTAAATTTTCTTGAGAGCAGACACAATTAATCACTGAAGCAGTAAATAAAAAGTCTTCCTCACAGCTTTTAATCCTCCATACATCAACACAAAATCAAACTTTTCCGTAACAAATTACTACCTTTGGAAATGGAATACTGTCAAGTCAGGAAATATTAAAAAATACATGAAGTGTAAAGACTTTTCAAAAAATTGTTTTTAAACAGCTCCAGCTACAGCCTAGACATCTCAGCAGTTCTATAAACCAATGAAAGATAATGGGATTTTAACTTAAAGGATATAGTCAACCATGTTCTGAAACACATCAGGAATTCAGCCTTGATTTTCAGTACCATTAAAACGAAAATTAATTTTCAGGGAAGCTTTGGAGCAGCCAGAGAAAACAAAAACCAAGAATTCTGTTAGCAGCTTCACACTAACACTGTTAGCAGCTTCACACAAATTATAACATTAAAATACCTAAGTTATAGACCACAAGAGAAGATTGCAAGAGAAATCCACCCTAGAACTGTATTCTTTCCAATAAGACCAAATATTTTATGCTTCAGTAAAACAAGTGAATCCCAATTTGTTACGCTGTAATGTTTACTATGTTTCAGTGAGGAAATACCACCTACTTCCATAAAGACAATAAGGTGTTTACACTCCAGAACAAAGTCAGGTATTTGAAAACAAGCATGGCACTATCTCACAAACACTCGCCAGAACCATTTTCTTCTGTCCAACACAATAACAGATGTATGTTAATAAAAATACAGTAAGAGATGAGATTTACCTAGGACTTCAGGAGGCTCTGATTGCAGGCCTTCTGGTTGCTGACCTTGGAGCACATTAAGTAGGGCTTGTAGGCTCCTGAGACACAAGGATGGATGAGAAAATCTTGTCTCCTTTATCAATTCAAAGACTTCACACAATCCAACTTCAATGATCTAAAAAAAAGATTTTTCAGAACAGGTGTCAATATAATATTTTTAGAACATCACCAGAAAGAATACATCCCAATGTTCACTGAACAAGACCATTACTCAAATAGAAAGTCGTAATATAAAATACAGTGTTAAATCAAATGAGAATCAAAATCAAGAACCCACCTATACAACTATACACAAATATTACACTTCAGTCAGCCACTACATAAAAGGGCATCTCTAAGCAGAGTAATAGTTTCCTGAAAGAATAAGGAATGTTAAAACTTTTTGCACAATAAAAGGCAAACTGTGCCTTTGAGCCCTTCTAATTTCTATCCAGTTCACACTTTGACAGTCTTCTTTTTCCTTGCTCATTAATGTGAGCCAGCCAACTACAATGGTCTTGCAACCTGGCTTACAACCTGAATAACAACATGTTTGACAGTTGATACTGGCAGCTTTACCACTTTCCTCTCCAAAGCCTTGGAGACTATTTCTTATATTGTGACCAAAACAAAGATTAATTGCTTGTCACTAAAACTCTGTATGCATTCATCACAGACATACATTAAGCCAAAACAGGACATGTGTAAAACCCCTGTTACAGACATCTCTAGCTTTCCCTTCCAGAATTCCTGACTACTCTAAGATTACAGTCATGCTTCTCTCCACTGACTGCTCCCTTGCACTTCCTTCTCAAACTCTGTATTTAATAGCGATGAAGACAAAAGAAAAAAGAGGAGGGTTAGCACATTACAAATAAGCCACTGTATCTTAAGAACTTCACCATGTATTTTGGTCAGGAGCAGAACCCCTATGTATAGAGTGTTTAACAGAGACGCACCCCTGAGTAAAATCTTAAGAAAAAGACTAAAATGTGAAAATAAGTAACATCATTAATGCAACTGCCACTCACACTTACAACATATACATTTTGGTAGTCAGCTCTAAGTTCTACTGGATGCCTTGTAACTGTCTTTGCTGACTTTTGATTCCTGTCTTTCAGAAATTATTTACCATCTATTTTATTCCTGAAGGAAGGATAAAAACATAACCAAGTCAAGTCTTCAAAGCACACCAGCAATTTTCCTGCTAATTACACCTTACATTTCACATCTGCAGTGGAGTGAGGGGAAAACACATGCATGGAATATACAAGGAAAAAAAACTGTTAAAATAATACTGGTATGATGGCTTTTCCAGGATCTAAAACTCCCCATCATCCTAAAGGCTAAAAAACAAAATCCATCGTAGTACATTTTTAGAAATGCCCTTCTTGTTCATAGTGTCTTTGAGAGAAACTAAGTTTATTTTATTCTTCCCAATCTTCAGTCAGAAGACTTCGTCTAGGAGCTGACCGAGGCAGCTAGAGAAAGTAGAGAGCACAACACAGTGGAAAGAGTTTGGTGAACTTCCACTACAGTAGGAATCAATAAGAGAGAGTTCTGCTAGGATGTTTGTCAATTATGCACAGGTTTTGGGTTGGTTTTTCAATACGTGAGATCAAGAGACTGGGTAGACTTCAAAAAATAGATCTATTCACTGTAATATTTCATGTATGTATATCATGTTTTTATATATGTGGATATGTCTGTGTATCCCTCCACCTCTCTCCTTCACATTGTGCACTGAAGGACAGAATAAGCAAGAAGTTCTTTTCAAGACATCTTAAGCCTGTTCTCACTGCTCTTTGAAGGGTTTTTGAGCCAAAACAAGCACCACTCTGCCTCAGCTTCTGTGCCACAGCCTGTTTACTGATGCTCTCTGTGCAGCCATTCTCCCATTCCCTTTGCAATACCTTTGAGACTTCAGATCAAAAGTTTAAGACTGCTTAACAAAAGGTACCCAAAATTCTAGGCTGGATGCAAACATTGTGACTCCTAACTAATTCTGAAAATCCCTCCTATTTAATCTTGAAGTCTTATCTGTATTCTTGTTTTATTTCCTTTATCTTTCCTCTCATAGTATTATGAGCATTATACAAATGCTCACATTTCTATAATTAATATTAGACAACTCTGAATTAATTTATATTATATACATGCACAAGAAAAACAGAACATTCACAAAGGTAACGTTCTCCTAAAGAATTTTAAAAGACAAAGCCAGTCTCTAAAGAAATTATTTGACTTCTATTTTTTGTTGCAACTTAAAATTTTAATTTTTGCTTATGCTTATTAGCAAAATGTATGCCAATGAAGGAACAAAGAAAATTTAAGTCAGATAATTCCACCTTAATCACTTTCATCTAGTATTTGCTCCTTTTAGTACAGTGCTTTTGTGGATCATTCAGAAATCAGTGTTAACTACAGAGGGGTGAGGGTGAACGGTGTGGGAAATACCTCTTCTTTACCCTGCAGATTACGAATCTTATCAACAGAACTGAATCTACTCCATTTTAAGCAGAGAGAATTCCTCATCATTTGTTAAGGTACTAAATAAATAAGGTAGCAAATAAATATGTCAGACCAAGGCAAATATTTTTTGAGAAACCAAAAATATAAAGCTATCAAAGCAAGTTACTAAACTATCTGAACACAACCAAAACACAAATCTTTTGTTATGCTAATATCTGATGAGTAGCAATATCTCTCTCTTAAGATTAAAAACAACTGTTCTCAGTCTTATTATAGAAATTCCATAGGACAACTTCTGATTCCAAAATACATTCTACTTAAAGGCTCTAACAAACCTGACTTCCTCAAATTTAAGATCTGAAAGAAAAATATTTCAATAGAACACTTGAAGTCACCCTAATCTACAAAAACGTAGAATGTTTTCAATTTAGTCTCAATTAAACAAAAAACCATCAACACACCAAGGACTATACACTGAAGAATCTGTGAAATCACAAACCATAGCCATCCTTCTTATAATCTTTCACCTCACTGTCAAACTCAAAATACATCAGCATTCTTTTTACTAAACTAACAGTTACTATCAGAAATTTGTCAAGTAAATACTGTAAACTTTAGAAACTTTATAATAATTTTCTTCTTCACAGATAACAAACTAAGCCCTGCACAAGATTGTTCATTATCATGAGACAGATGTCTGTATCCAGGCTACCAAGACATTTACATAGTTAGTCCCTATAAGTTTTACTACATGTGAGACAACTCCAAGCAGATGCTTTTTTCAAAAACATAAATGCAAGTTCAACTGTTACCTCCAAGTGACCTAAACAACCTTATATTACATAGATAGTTATGAATAATACTGAGGTTGTATCAGATACCTAAACATATTTTTGAACCAAAAATTCTCAAGTTTGTTATTTTGTAGATTCTTTACTAAAAGTAAGCAGTTTGAAAACATACTGGTTTTCACCAATTTAATATTTGCTGTGCTGAATGCAACAAAATCTCAACAATTTTCCATCTTGAGAGAAGTTTGTTATCGACAATTTCCCTACCATTTTTTCTAAGCCACCATCTTTTTAAAACTGTGTTACTTTTCCAAATCTCTCTTTAATGAACTGTCCAACACAATGCCAATGTTTTGGATTCCACGTGCAAGTCTTCTGTCCTTATCACTGATAAATCTCATCCTTCTTGGAACCTCTTTTAATTTCAATATCTCTTTAAAATGCCACTCCATTCATTATAAATGCCAATAGTTACATGGCCTTTTACTTAAAAATAAGCATCTACAAGCACTTGCTGACTCATTTGATACAATCCACGAGGACTCAGATGCAGTTCATAAACAATACTGACTTCATTTCTAGTGACCACATATTCTGCAATCATCAATCATGAAATTTCAGTCGGCTGACTTGGTTATGCTTCTTTGCAATTCTCCACCACTATTTTCTGGAGCACCAACTTCACCCTTCAGATAACAACACCTAAATGCAATAATCTATAAAATGCTAATTTTCTAAGCCTAATTCAAACATTCTACATAACCACAGCTGCAACCACCTTTTTAATTCAGCATTTGTATTGGTTTGAGAGTAAATCTAAACAAGGGAAGTTAATCTGAACATGCTTTTTAGATTCAGAAGAACAACAAAAGAAAACACAATTCATAGCACTGATAAGGTAGCAATGAACAAAACTAAACACATAATAAAAAACAAGTGAATCAACAAATTAAAAAGAAAGGAAAAACCAATAAGTCCTGTATTTCTGACTTTCCACAATTAATCCTACTATAAGAACAGAAGCAGTCAATAGCAAAAAACCCACTCTAACTGTTCAACTATAGCATCAAAATCTTAATGTGTATTAAAATCTGGAACTGTCAGTTCCACTAAGGATACTAAAGCCAAAAAAGGGAAAGAATAATTGACAGTTACTGCAATTACATGCACACCTAACAAAGTATCTTAGGAACCACTCCACCAAAGTTTTCCATTATTAGAAAGACTTATTATTTTTGGAGGGTAAAGCAAAAGAAAGCACTCCTTACCATTATGAGTTGGTAGCCCCTCAGTGATATTCGAGCTGCCTTATTTGCATTATTTCTGCATAGATTTTGAGGCTGTATGTGTTCAAGTACCAATACTTTTAAAGGAATGCAACTTGAGTGTTTATCTGACATTTTATTGACTTTAATTTGGGCACGTACATAGATCATCATAATTCATCAAATTTCTGAACTAGATGGACTACAAATAAAACTACAGCAGTGTTTTAAGCAGCTGGCTTATACTGTTGCTTTTAATCCCCAAAGAGAAGATACCAGCCTTACATGACATACATGGCATACTAAGTGGCATCAGTTACTTGCCTTTGGAAGTTTAATAGGTGGTTCTTTGGGCTCCTCTTCTTCATCGCTGTCCGAATCCCCACTCTGGACACTGTTCTTTGAAGCCAAAGACACAGACGCTTCCTTTTTCTGCCACTCCAACACACAATGGCGGACATTGCAGTAAACATTAAAAGCTGAAGGATTGCTATGTAGTCTGATATCTGGTATGGTTATTGTACTGTCTAGGTTTTCAGTCTGAAAAACAAGATTTGGTTTAGTTTATTAGTTTAGTAAAGTTTCAAGCTCTGCTAAATATAAATAATCTCAACAGTCTCAATTTTCACAGACCAAACTATTCCCAAACGCAAGACAACTTTTTTTCCTCAAGTACCAGTTTTATTTCAGGTAGGGAAGAAAGAAAGAAGAGGAAGATATTTCACTAGATTCCATCTAGCTTTAGTCTCTACCTCTCATAACTTGATGAGAGCACTGGGACTAAAAATAAAAGCAGCTCAGGCCACAGAATGGTCCAAAACTGTGTCACAGTGACAGGAGTAGCAGAATCAAGCTTTATCTCCTCAGCAACAGTGTGGTTTGGCGGTTTTAATTATAACTGAATTTTTAAATGCTTGCCTTCTTATTCTAGTTGTTAGTTTTAACCTGCTGGCAAACACTAAAAATTTAAGCTGTTTGTTAAACATATCCTAGAAATGAAAAAAACCCACTTGCTTTGCCATTAAATGAAAACTGAGGACAAGTTCAAAAACTCCTGTCAGGATGCTGCAGGAATAGGTTTGAGAATAATAATCTAATGGACTAATTCTTAAGTACAGAAATCAAGGCCTATGACATAACAGGACACCAGTCTGTTTTCAGAATCCCTGAGCCACAAAGAATGAGCTGGGAAATTGGTCTGACAAACTATCACTACCCTGGCCAACCCTGGTACCTACTACTGGTGTATTACTGTCAGCCTTGGCCAAGACACAATGTAGCCTTCATGAGGGCTGTCACTGGACTTGGAAAAAGAATAAGAAAAAAACATTGTTAAAAAACATTTTTGAAAATCTGCTCTGTACTTTCCAGTCTGCAATAGTAAGATGGGTGAAGAGGTATGACTGACTTGAAAAAAAAAAACAGAACTCCACAAGAATTAATTCCCAGGAAGGGTTATTCTTTCCATTTGGGTTGTGTACTAGCAAAGACCAGGCTGGTTTGAGCATAGGCTTTGAAAACTGGATTTCAGGCAAACGGGAGGAAGAATTCTCTGTAACAACTTGCTGCAGACAGAGCGCACAAAGACCAAGTAAGAAGAGAAGGTCCAGGTTAAGAGTGCAGGACATTTGCTTGACCATGCATGGCAAAATACAGGAGATTATTAGGCCAGACAGACTCAGGGTCGTGACTAACTTCACAAGGTCACTTTGGTTTCTTTCTTGTATTCTTGAGAGATAGAGGGAAGAGGGGCACAGTGACAGTGGAGGCTTTTTGTCCTTTTTTTGATTTATTTATAGGGTACTAATATTGTGCATTGCCACATTCATCTAGCATGAAATTATGCAGTGAGTTATACTACAGTGATTTGAAACAGATGACTGAGAGCAGTGATGGGAACAAGAAGATTAAACTATCACAGGAGAGGTGAAAAATTTGAGAACCAGTGAACTGAGTAATATTTTAATGGGGTGATTAATTTTTCTACAACATAGTTGCCATAATTTTCTACATCAAAAACATTTTTATCTGCACATACATTTTTATTAATACCAGAAATAACACTAGACTCTAAGCTAGACCTTTTAACACCGTATGTTACAAAATACAACAAAAAACTGAAAATTACTTGAAAATATTTTGTTGTTTGCATATTCCCTATTTCTGACTAAAATATTGTTCTGACTGTACTGGTATATATTTATCTATCCTTCTTTTCCATTATTACAAAAGTTACTGCAAGCTAGAACATTAAGAAGCAACGCTTTACTATGCAACCTATTTTATCGAACACGGATTGTGGGTTAATTTTTCTCACCTGCATCAGTGTTAGCAGTAAGCAGAAAAATATAAAGATAATGAAGGAGGAAAAAGAAAAAGGTGCAAAAATTTCCCCACACGCATACACAGGTTTGGCAGGTTTTTTCTTTAGCTCAACAGAACTTCTGCCATTAGGGATTGAAAGATACCAAAATTTAGTCCTTGTTCAATATTAATAGCTTTGAAACAGTAAAGCTCCTCTTAAAAATCCCACAATATTAATCAATGCAAGAACCCAAGGTACAACTTCATATGTTATTCCAGTATCAAAACAAATTTATATTGACCCCACTGATAATGAGCTTTTTTTGAACTTTATTTGACACCAGAAAATGGAATAGTTGGAAGATGTAATTCTTCTGTACAGCTCCTGCTAAGGCAAATACATGGTATAAGCATTCAGCTTTAAAGCTAGTTCAGCTGAACGGCACAGGTTAAATTCCTTAGTAAACTTACTTTACTCAAGTCTCTTACTGACAGTTACCGGAAGAGAAAGATATCTCAGAGGCTCCAGATAATTATCTGAAAGTTCACTCATCACATATTGTAATTGTAACTTATGTGAAGAGTTTCCATTACATTTCTTTTTTGTCAGCTCAGCTAAATCTTTGATCCAGAAGAGCCTAAGTTCTGTAGCTCACATAGTGTCATTTGAAACAGACTGGCCAAACTGTTAAACCAGCACAGATAATTTTAAACCTTTCAGTGCTAGATAAAATCAACCTCTGTTTCCTTGCCTATTAATAACAAGCTGACTAATTTTCAGAAATAAACTCCTTATTCTCAATACAACTATTAACCAGAAAGCATTTCAACTATTCTCTGTATTCAGTGTTGTGCTTTTCTACAACAGTGCATGAACGATACTTACAATGCACTAATCTCCTACCCAGGCTTCCATACAGCACAACATCCTCCAGAAACTTCATCATAAGGTAAAAAACACTGATGTGATTGGTGATGGATTGGCTCAAGTCTAAGGGGTTTAACTATAATACTTACAGTTGTTAGGTCTTCAAAACAACATCTGTTCAAAAGTGGATGCATATAAGCAGGTTGTACAAACATAACTTAGATATCCTTTACATAAGGCAAGAATGGAGCTGACAACAACAACAACAAAAAAAGACACTAAAACTTTCTGCCCCTCTAATGCAATGCTCATTCAGTGAGCAGCTCTTTCTGTTGTAGAGGAAATCATTCAAAACAGACATTGGAAGTCTCTTCCATATGAAAAAAGTGACAGACCAGATTTCTAGCTTCACTGAGGTCAGATACACCGAACAGGTCAGAAAACTGGGATTTAAGTTCTTCCTATCATCACCTAAAAGTCTTTTCTGCAGCTAATGAGTGCCTTCTACAGTCATAAAAACTACTCCAATATTATGAGACTCATGATACCACCTGTACAATCTTGCTGCTGACTCATAGATTTTGAGTAGAATAGATCAGTAAGAAAAATCTAACCAATAGTTGTACCTACAGAACCTCACTATCAAACTCATAAAGTCTACTTGGACTTACAATTCTCTTAATGATACTGCATTTTATGTTGGCACAAAATATATCTACATTGCCAAGAAAAACAGTAGAACATTAAACTGTTAACTTCTAAAAACTCACTAAAGCAATTTATTAATTTTGCACAGATCTAGAATTATTAATAATCCAGACTGCTCTTGAGCTATAGGATAAATTATTTCAGAAGGGAACAATGCCTTACAGCTTGTTTTCGTGGTGTTACAAGTATCAAGATTCACAAGACACTTGTGAATAAGGTAAAGATCAGCAATTATTTTCTCTGCCTCTGAATGTCCAATTCTTAATGGCTACTGGAATACTGCAATCCAAAGCGCTCATTAAATTTGACTACAACCTCAGCTTCCAGAGTGGCTAAGTAGAAGATGAGATGATAGCTTCTATACCAGCTTTTCTCCCAAAGCATCTAGTTTCTCAGAAAATGAAATTGCTACCATTTTCAAAAAGAAGAGAGCTTACAGACCGGAAAATAGAATTTTGCTGTTTGACTCAGTAGTTTTCATATGAGCTGTAACACAGTGGGACATTCTGAATTGTCATCTTTGCTGTTTCGCTTGATATCATCAAAAATTAAATGTGCAGCTTCTTAAATCTAGATACATGATGAAACATACATTGTAAAACTTAAATATCCACCATTACTGAACACAGTTTGAATACGTGAAGATTTTATTTCCTGTGTGTTACTTTTTATTTTCTGAAAGATAAGATGCTAACTTATGAGAGAGAGAGAGAGATCAAAACGCAGATGCCCACACCCTGATGCCTGGCTTGCCCTTGTAAACATATAGTCCCTGCTAAACGGAAGAATGAATTATGTAGGAGAAGGTAAACAGCACAGGTTTGGTTCAAAAGATAAGAACAACCTACTTCTAACTGCTCTTCTCAGTCAGCCTTTTGCAATGTTCCAGTACACTCAAGGAAAGGAGTAGGAAAAAAACAAACCCCTATGGTCTCCTTTACACTTGGCTCACACATAAAGAAACTATTTTCCCTAAAGATAAAATCCATACACAGCTTATTTTCTGACCTGCTTTTTTTTTATTCCTCTTGAATCAGATGACTGTAGTAATGGTTTATTCTTAAATATGACAGAAATAGTATATAATCTAGGAAAGCTAATCTGCTGTTAAAGATGGGTCAGGTTACAATAACCATCTGATCTAATCCATGCATAGCACTGAAAAGGGAAGCTCACCAAATTCTTCCTCAGACAGTCAAAAGATCTCTTAGAAAGGGATGCCCTCTTGAGGTTGCAAGACCAAATAATACAAAAGCCACTGAAAACAATGCCAAATTATTTGAGAACCTACAGGTGTTCTTAATGAGACTATTCATCCCAGTCAATCTGTTTTATACATCTACTCATTAGCTTACTATGAATTTGTCTGCTAAATGAACCTCCCCCTTAAAGTTATATGCCTCCCATTTGTATAATGGTAAAAAAGTTGTATCTTAAAACTTCTGCATAAACTAAACATGTAGATGCCAATTATTTCAAGTAAAGATGTATTTGGTGGACTCCAATTTTTCAGTATTCTTCAAATAACATTATGAAAAAAGAAGATAGTGAACTGTGGTTTTCTAAGTCTCTCTTTCATACAAGTGTCCTAAGCAGTGTTTTTCACAGCAAGGGGAAAAATTTCCAGGGTGTCTGAAAGGGAGAAGGGGCGGTGTTAGAAGCAATATTTGTAGAGTTAGGGTAAGTTACGTGGCCTTACAATTTTCTGGTGATATTCTTCACTAATGAAAAAAAAAAAAAGGGGGAGGAGTCAGGTGGGAAATGGAAGCCAAGGTGCTACACCCCTGTCTAACAGACACTTGTTTTCTATGTAAGTCACCTATGTCACAGTGAATTTCTAAAGCCAAAATAGACTGCACTACATGGAAACTTTTATACCTCCATTTAAAAAAGAGATACTAAAACCACAACCCCAAAAATTAGTGACAGTTAAATACCAGTGATCACAGCACAACCCAGCTTAGAAACAGAATAAGGCTCAAACTACTCAGACGTGTTAAACACCAATTAGTTTTATACCTAAAATGTTCTAATATTTAATGCATAAATGGTGGAAATATTTTTTTTCCAGTTGCTCAAAAATTACTTCTCTTTTAAAGTCCTCTCCTCTTCTACTACAACATCATTTTTAGTAAGCACAGGATATAAATAACAAATTTTCGGGTTCCTTCACCTTATTCTTGATTTAAGGCCCTCTCTGCCTCTACTAAGTATATTAAGAGAAAACTTTCATCTCTGACCAGACTAAAAGACCCTGCTTCTTCAAGAAATAAACTGATGCACACAAACTCTACTGCTCTGAATGGACAGCAGTGAAAGACTTCTCAATCTGCTCTATTTTGAACCTTCCAAATGGAAGTTAATATTTTTCTGACAATAGACACATCCATTTTCAGACACTCCAGTGCAAAAATAATCATTGAGCTGATTCTGCAATAGTAAGCATTGGGATGCATTGAAAAGTATACCAAAAAAAAAAAGAAAAAAAAGAACAAAAAAACCTCTCATAACAAACCACCTACAAAAAAAGCCAAAAAACAAAACCACCCCACTTCATCGATTTCATAACCTTAAGATATGAAGCTGGTTTCATCTTTCCCTTCTCAGCCACATCTTTCAGGAAATACACAATTTTTTGTTATCATGCAGAAATAAGCTGGAGTGTCTTTCTGTACCTGAGTCACTTTGAATGAAGACCAGTGTTCTAATGGTCAACCTCAAATGGTCTGCCTCAAACACTGTCTAGAATAAAGGCATCAGTACAAGACATACGAAAGCCCATTATGACATCCAAAGATATAAATCTCAATGCTTCAAGTAGAAAGTGAGTTAAACCCAGGAAAAATCTTGAGAACAACCTTCCATAGGGATGAGGAGAGGAGTTTATAAATTAGTGTCATATCCACAGCTACTCACAAGAACCAGCCTTTAGTATGTTCACACTGTCTTGGCCAAGGATCCTGCCACTCCATTTATTCAATGCAACTAAATCTAAGAACTACATCCAACTGTTAAGCTTGTGAACAGCCATTTTGTATTTAGCTCTCTACTTGGCAGTAAAACTAGGGCCCCACCACCCAAATGGACAAGGGTCCATTTATAGAGTAACAATGATCAAAAGCTGAAGAGTTACCTTATTTTAAAAAGCACAAGTTTCTGTCACCAGACAGAACACACAAACTAATTACATTCTGTGAAATTTCTTTGAAATTCTAACTTGGTTTTCTTTGTTGACAGTGGGTTGATAAAATCATGGAGAGGACAGAGCTTAAAACTTCTTATAGCAATTGAATAAAGGACTGAGAAGTTCAGTTTGGACCACAAGTATTTTTACCGTACAGTGCTGAGAACAGAAATGAAGATAAGCTCTTTCTATACCACAGTCTGAAACTGCACTACTTGAGATAAGCAGAATAATTTGGTAAGTTTCCAAAAAGTCAATACCAAATGAATAGATAGAGGGTTTACTTCACCCTCCCAAAGTCACCTGTCTTGAGATACAGTAACTACATGAGGTCTGGCAAATAGGGATAAGATGGCCAAGTAGCTCTACAACACATTTGTACTGTAAGGACATTCAGCTGACTAGAAAGTGTTTTCACTGGGTATTTCAGTGCTTCTGTCCTTCAGAACCAGTCCAAAAATGAGCTTTCTCTTTATTGACTACAAGCCTTCACACCTGCAGCAAGCCTTCATGAAAATCCCTCCAAGACTCTAGCTTAGACAAATAGGCAAATAATAGCGCTCTAATAGAGAAAGTATGCAGCATAGCAGTATTTTAAAATAGCACTGCTTCTGCATACATTTATTCTCTCTAAAGACTAAAGATGTAAGCATTTTTATCAAGTTCACTGTATGATTCCCATGCATTTAAAATGATGGAAGGCAGAGGTTACAAGGGGAGAAAACATTACTAGAAACACTGAGGTATTATTTATTACATTTTCCATTATGGAGGAATTTTCAGAGCTAACTTTGGAGTCTTTAGAATGCTCCCTCTTCTCCTTTAGCCAATACGGCCAAATCTTTGCACTAGTAGTCTGTAACTGTTGGCTAGATGCAGATCTCAAAATTTACCTCTAAGACCAATGTGTTTAGCTACACTTAGGGTTTAGGAACTGGAGAACTAAAAACACTGTTCATATTATTTCTTGTTGAACATCAGGAGCAAAAGTAGCTGAGTAAGTTTAACATTGGTATCTCAGTCATGCAGTATAAAGTAAACAGACAATACTGGTCTACTATTAACTCCTCTAAACAAACTGTTAGTCACACTTAATTACGGTCATTTTTGAGTCAGAATGTTGTCAGGTTAGTTATAGGCTTACCTTGTTGCGTGTTTTTACTTTCAATTTAGTCTTCTGTTTTCTTTTCAACTTTTTCTTGCTAAAAAGTTTCTTACTTCTGAAAGATAAAAACAAAACAAAACAAAACAATGAGAACAAAATAAATAAACTCCCTTCCGTAACCCATGGTAAAAAGCCCAGAGGGAAAAAATGTCAGAAGCATTCTAAAATTTTTTTCTCATAGGCAAAGGGAATAATCCCAGGTAGAATTTCAGTGTACAAATCAGAATACAAAGCACTTAAAACTATGCTGTCCTAATGTTCCACTGAATTATGGGCCCCTACTCTCATCAGTTCATGCAGAATATATGCTAGAAGAGAAACATGTCCCTGAGCTTTCTACTGGCTTACCCTATTGTTTCTATTACAAGTTTCTTAGTGCACAGCAATGCTAGAAGCTAGAATTATTGACAATTATCAGTAAAACTACCTGTTAGTACAGAACATTGCTTTGTGAAGTCTTTATTACACTAAAATTCAAGCCTTCCAAGACAAAACGTAAGCTTTAAAAATGTATCATTAAGCAGAAGATTCAGCTGATGGAAGAAAATGCAGTTTCTTTACCTCTTGTTTGGACTTTTTCTACCCTGTTTATAGACTTAATGTCCATCCCTTTACATTGCAGATCAAAGAAGAACACACTTCTCCAAGACCTTTTAATGCACTCCTGCCCACACCCCATTCCTACCATGCTCTTTCTCCTCATTTTACTATCTAGGGGAAAAAAAAACAATACAGAAGAGACATCATCTGCACATACACTTGTTCTGTCACCATCACTGAGGTTACTCTGAAAGGCATGTTCTTTAACCTACTGCTTTTTCAGATTATATATCCTACCAAAAAAAAAAAAAAAAAAGGGAAAAACATCATATGTTACCTGTGCAGCATACTTTATATATAAGGTCACCTTATACAGGACTTCAAGCAACAGCTACTAACATTATTGTGTACCACAAACTTTACTCAAATAGATTACAGTTCAGATCAGTTGAAAAACAAAACTATTATAATCTGAAAATCACAGGTAGTGAGAAGTTGCATTTTCAGTAACAGACTGAGGATCAGAAGAATCTTAATACTTTGTTCAAACAACTTTGTTCTAAATAAAAATTTTGAGGTTCTAAAAGCATAGTGGTTACTATCCTATAGAGCATCTAGACCACAAGAATATAGAAGCCTTGTGGTCCAGCAGTTAAAAGCTGGAAAAACCAAAGCCTGACCAACAGCCAACAGTGAAAATACAAGCTCAAACAAAGAATTCCTGCAGAATATGCCAAGAAACCTGCCTCCTAGAAATGTCACCACTTTTCCCCTCTTGACCTATATTAAGACGAATTATGGTCCTCAAGACACTTCCTGCAGAAACAAACCAGCTCCCCACTTTCCTTACAAGGAGCAAACACCATTATCCTGGAGTTAAAAGAACTGATTCAGTGAGCAGTGAACAGGAATTCCCCCACCATCCCCAGAGAGTTAAAGCTTACAAAGAGACCAGAGATGACTGCTCAAGGCTCCCCCAACAGTAAAGTTTCAATAGGTAACAGTATATAAGCCAATTAAGAAGTAAGAAAAAAAGCTTAATATAACCTTTACTGCTCAGATTTCAACAATCAAGCTCCATAGCCCAACTCACTATTTAGTTTTTCTTTAATTAGACAAGTTTTTCTTCATTTTTAGCATTTAATGCAGCTTATTCTGCTGTGAAACATGAAGAACAGGGCAGCCCCTTCCATTCTGTAGTCACTCAATCTTCTGCTCTGGACCTAATGACCTTTTCTGAAACCTACACCCTAACTTTCAGTTTAAAAGTCCTGATGAAAGCATCTTCTGTGCTCTCTCAGTCCATACCATACCTAAACTATGTTGACTAAAGCTGAAAACAATACTTGTCTGCTGTTAGGAAGAAAAAGAAGAAACATCTCAAATGCCTCCAAGGTCAAACTTTTAACTGCACTCCAGGTATTATTTGGCAGCTTCACAACAATATAGCATAGCAGACCTATTTAACCCAGACTAGCCCAAAAACATTTCCCTGCAAACCTCAAAATTAAGCTTCCAATACTCTATCTGTGCTAATAATTATGCCTTTTAAACACAGTATGATTTCCACCTACCACAGACAACTTGATAAGCACAGCCTTTTTCCTTTTGTTTTAAAATACACTAATTCAAGTTGCCAGGACATTTCAAATTTAATCCTTCCTGCCAAAATCCTTGAAAACTTTCCAAATCTGTTACAGTCTGCAAACATCACAAACACTTTTTCGTCTTGTAAATATTTCACTGGACCAGTCCCTGTAATTTTCACAATATTTCTTTGTGTTTATACATACATCTGAACCCCCCCGCCCCCGATTAAGCCTTTTCCCTCCCCTCAAGATTGGACTCATTTCCATAGTAACAAACCTCTGTCATTTGGCAAATAACATTCGTCATGACACCTATAAAATTTTTTTCTAATTAACAAACAGGAAAGATCAGCAATGGGTTTACTGATGGTGCCAAGATCTCCCTCATTCATACAACCACCATTAAAAATACTGCAAGCAGCAGCACAGTCTGACTGCTCCACTGTGGCAGTCTTTATCTTCAGCAAGTTTTGGGCTTGAACAATTTTACATGTAAACAGTTCAGGATAGAAATGCCATAGTAGGAATCCACAATTAGGTCCCTGTATTTTCTAAAAATGAATCCCCAAGGAGCTGGGAAGTATATTTTCTTCCATTTCCAAACAAACCTTCAGAACAAGCAAGTAATTAATAAAAAAATACCTCATCACACTAATTTTAGAAACAGTTCTGAGCAACATGCAATCACTGTTCTTAGCACTCATATATACACAATGTATCTACACGTAACAAAGATACATATGATTGCTCATAGTTCTACTGTTACATACCATAACACCAAGATGTTTTAATATACAGAAAAAAAAGTGTAAGAGTGGGCAAATATATTCACGAAAGACAATGTTAAGCAGATTATGAGTAATTTCCATTAGAAACTGCACGTGTTAATTATAAAACCAACTCTTCCACTGCCTGAAGTTAACAAAATGTGATATGGCTCAGATGGATTTTTAAACTAAATTATTAATTATGTTGCTGGTCAACAATTGTAAGCTGCTGCTAGCTGTCATTTGTAAAGGTCTTGATACTCTGCACTGAAAATCAGCTTCTGCTGGCAAAAGGCTGTTTTTAGCCTTCAACTTCTAACTCAGCTGTTGATATAATTTAGTTCACAGAAAACAAACACTTATCAGCAAATCTCAGGCAGGCTTTCTGCAAACTGCTTCAAGACATAACACTGGAGACCAAGTTTTGAACTGGACCACAAAGGAAGTGCAAGTCAAATGAGCACAGACCATAAAGGCACCTTGACAAAAAATACATGTGGCAAATGGACACAAAGAAAGAGTGAATGATGCTATTACAGCCTTTACAGAAAAAAATTATTGAGAATAAAACAAATACCTAAAATATTCAACCCTGGAATATGAAATAATTGCCTCAAATCAAAGGCAGAGGGAAAAAAAAAGGGAAAGGGGAGGGTGGGCAATAACCAGCTGCTTGACAACTTAAAATAGGTAAAACAACTGTTAAATGACATGATTGCAACTTCTAATTGGGCTTGTAGCACCTGCAATAGGAGAAGTAAAGGCATGTTTTAGTTTATTTGTTCAAAACCAGAAGCAGAATTACCTAGTACTCGGACTATTTGATGCATTATTAGCGGGATATTGTTCAGTTGTCTCAACACCATTGCTCTTACTCTGTTTAAAAGAGATGAAGAAATGCAAACAGAGCATCTTCCCTCAAGGTGCAACAGTCTTGAACTGCAATTCATAAGCTTAAATTTGAGAGGGAAGCTTTACATTTTGAGTGTGTGTTCCTCCCCTCAATGCTGTTTACTTAATTACCCAACATGGATTAACATTAAGTTAGTGCTAAACCTACATAAGATCTTCTAGACTATATGTTACACCAAATGTATCTCTAAGGAGTGGGAAAAAATATTATTCCATCTCTGCTGCTGAGGCAGAATAGGAAAAATAAAAGTCTTATTTAAGTGCTGTCTGACCTAAAACCTTTGCTTCTGGAACATGGTACCAAAGACCATTGTAGTTAGAATAGGATTAGATACAGTTGTTCTGCTGTTGAATCCAAGTACACTTTTGAAAAATTTGTGAATTCAGTAAACCACATGCTAACACATCCTCAATTTTTTAAAACTTCCAAGTGACTTTAACTCAGAGCATTTGTTTAAACTTGCTTGCTTGTTCGAGGGCTACGCATCTTTGGGAAGAAGTATACTGTTGACAGGACAGGTCTAACAAAGAGTAGCTGTGTTCAGACAAAAGACAAATAGATTCTGTTACTCTGTTTCCGTAAGTGCTTACTCAACGCAGTTAGCCTAAGCATTCAAGGGCTTGTGGAAATTCCCTTACCAAGTAGAAGCCACTCAGTAAACAATGAAAATGAAACAGTCAGGTTTGTGATATCAAACAATTCTTTTGTTCCCTCCATTAGGTGAACTATTGCTGCTGATGATCAGCTTGGCTAGACAAGATGCAGAAGCATCTGCTTCTGAACAGCCCAAAGTGAAATCCAAAGCTCAGATTGTCAAGGACACTTATCATTCATGTAGTCATCATCAAGTTTGAGGGTGTTTTATTACACCATCGTTTTACTGAACACAGTGACAGTGCAGGTGAAGTTCAGGAACCTGAAAGAAGGGAGCAAGCCAAAAGTAGGATCACAACCCTAGACTTCTTAAGAATAGACTTCATCAGTCTGCTTTGAGGAATCCATGGGATACAGTTTCCTGGAGAGAAAGGGGTACAGAAGAGCTCTCTGATGCCAGCAGTTTGCGGGAGTTGACTCACGCTCTACACACAACTTGAAACACTGTGTATGGAATACCACCACCAGCTCTGGTTGCCCCAGCACAAGAGACACTTGTTTACTGGAGCCCTGAGAAAGGCCGCTAAGATGCTTAAACAACTGGAGATTCTGTCCTGTGAGGAGAAACCAAGCAAGCAGAGACTGTTTAGCTGTGAAAAGAGAAAACCTGGGAGGGTGGAGGTGGAATCTCATGTGAGTATCTCCACCTCCACCTGATGGGAGGGAGCAAAGAAGAAGGAAACATACCCTTCTAAGCAATACCTAGTGACAGGCCAAGAGGCAATGAAGAAAAAAAATAAATACAGGAAGTTCCAAGTAAACCTAAGAACTGCAAAAATAGTCAAAGATTGGAACAGGCTGTCCTGAGAGGCTGCAAATTCTCCTGCCTTGAATATACTGGAAAATACAATTGGGCAACAACCAGAGCAACCTGCTCTGATTCATTTTTACTTGAGCACTCCAGAAGCCCCTTCTAATCTCAACTATTCTGTGATCTTCACCATTTGCTTATAAATCAAAGTAAAATTTGACTATACAATAAACATGCTTCTGCATTGTGGAAAGAGTGTATTTTTTCCTCAGTCTGAGTTTTCCATTTCTCCTGGTGTGATGCCATGTTTCTGATTATGTTTCCAAGCAGAGACATACTGAGCTTTTCATCTGTTCGCCATCTGGATCAGCAAACAGACATCAAAACCAGGCATAGGAGCAACTTCTATGGGAATTAGTCAGCATAATCAAACCTACAATAGTATACAAAGCTAGCAAGAGAATAAAGGATGAAAACTATCACACTTGAAATATATGCCTGCATTAAAGACAAGCCAGTCACTTGAACTGATCCACACTTTCTTGGATATAACGAATATGTACAGGTACACTAAGAAGGGCATGACAGAGAACATGCTTGCATGCAATGACCAAGAGCTTCTCTGTGCAGATGAACCAACATGGACACTATACAGGACAACATTTTAACAACACTTTTTCGAAGAAAGCTTGTGCCCACAGCACGTCACCTGGAAAACTAAAACATAACTTATCAAATGGAAGGTACTCTGGATCCACTAAAAAGAGTGTCTGGAAAGAACCCCAGAAAGTCAGCGCTTCCATTTCCCAATCTATCATAGAACTGAGGGTTCTGGTCAATGACAGGCTAATTGTGACTCAGCAGTGCCCTGGCAGCCAGGAGGGCCAACCCAGTCCTGGAGGCCATCAGGCACAGCATCACAGCCAGGCAAGGGAGGGCATTGTCCTGATCTGCTCTGAGCTGGGGTGGCCTCACCTCCAGTGCTGGATTGGGCACCTCAATATAAAAAGACATTAAGCTGTTACCATCCAAAGGAGGGCCCACAAGGATGGTAAAGGGTCTGGAGGGGAAATATCACTGCAGTTACAACTTCCTCATGAGGGGAAGAGGAGGTGCAGGTACACATCACTTCACTCTGGTGACCAGGATAGGACTTGCAGAAATGGTGTGAAGCTGAGTCAGGGGAGGTTTAGGCTGGGTAACAGGAAAACATGGTTCATCCAAAAGGGTGGTTGAGCACTGGAACAGGCTCCCCAGGGAAGTGGTCACAGCACCAAGCCTTGACAGTTCAAGAATGGTTTGGACAATGCTCTCAGGTACATGGTGTGACTCTAGGGGATGTCCTGTGCAGGGCCAGGAGGTAGACACTGATCTTTATGGGTCCCTTCCAACTCAGCATTTTCTATTATTCTAGTCAAATTCCACCACATTCCCAACATCCCTCTTCTGTGGAGAGATATTAAACACTTCCAACAATCACACTCCCACCATCTCCTATGAAATCCTACTAAAAAACTCTTTTTGAGCTCTTTTCTAAATTGTCTTTATAGCAATTAAGTGCTAGTTTTTGTAACTTTATAAAGGAAAGTATTACAGAAAATTACAGATTCTTATCTTTATTACAGAAAAATCAGTCTATTTTTCTCTTTCTCTGCAACTTGCTTGAATTTTTTTCAAATTTGAGGAGAAATGAGTCTTCTGACAATTAAGCAGTGTCAGTTCCTTCAGCCTAAATCATACTCACCACTACCATCTAATTTTACTATTCTCTCATAGTAACCAGTCCTTTTTCAGAAAACAACAGCAACAACAAAAAGGAAGTGAGAAAAAGAAAGTCCCACAATCCTGAAATGCAAAGAAAAGGTCAAGAATTACTTCAGGTTTCCTACACAAGACAGAAAAGATTCTCTCACAATTTGAAATAAAATTCTGAAACACTCCAGTAGCATGCCTATAGAATCTATCACGAGGTACCTTTTATTCATTGTTGGCTTTGCATTTTTGCTTACTGGTTTGGTAGTGGGATTTTCTGAAGCCAAACATTTACAGTCTTAAGTATATATAATCTTCCACAATTTTGCACCCTCTGTTAACTTTTTCATCTACAATCTTAATTCTAACTCTGAAATTGTCAGTGAGAGACTATACAGTTCAGGACCTAGGACAGATCCAGATGCAGAGCAACAGCTACTACCTGTTCTAACACACTTCCCCCTTGACAGCCATTCCACAGCATCTCTCCAGGGTGGGCTCGTGTGTAGTTTTAAATCTACTTTACAGTTGTTTTATCTATAACAGAGGCAGCCAAATCATCAGGCTGAAGGCAACACACCTAAATATTCTAGTTAAGGAAGGACATAGTCTAGACAGTAAGACAACAGGAGCAACATTTCCTTTTCTTAGTTGCACCTGCTTGAAAATCATAAAACGCCAAATAGGTCCCAATTAAATCACTCCAAAGCCTTCTCTTTGCCAGGCTGAACAATCCCAATTCTCTCAGCCTTTCCTCACAGGAGGTGTGCTCCATCCCTCTAAACAACGTGGCTGCCCTCCCTTGGACTCACTCCAACAGGTCCATGTCCTTCCTGTGACAGGGATTCAGCTGGATCACGTCCAGCCTCACCCACCAGCACCCCCAAATCCTTCTTTGTGAGGGGCTGCTCCATCTGTTCATTCCCCAGCCTGTGTTAATAGCAAGGGTTGCCCCAACTCAGGTGAAGCACCTTGTACCTGGCCTTGATAAACCTGATGAGATTCCTGTGGGCTCACTTCTTGAGTGCATGCTTCCTGGTGCAGGCCCAAGGCTGGAGTGAGAACTCATACACTCACAGATCTGCTATAACAAGATCCATCAGATCTGCATCAGACTTTCCTGCTGCACAGAAAACCAGAAGGTACTCTTCTGATGAAATACAACAGTGTGCATTTTTAAGGTTTCTTCCTTGTCTTCTATAAGCAGGTAATCTGACACTTGATCACACAAAGAACAATACCATTATGAAGAGTAACTTAAAGCAACCTCAACCTCTGCTGGACTTCCTTATTTCCCAAGTCATTTACTCCATCCTCTGAAGTGCACCAAAACAGTTCTTAAACTTGTAATCCAGCTTCAAGGCAGTTTAATATCAAACAGAGAACTACAGCTGATAAATATCAGTTCACTTGTCAGCAAGAAACTTACTATACACTCATTGCTACACAAGTTCAACTATAAGAGCTTAAAAATAAAGGGAATACTAAAGAAAAAAGGGTTATGAAGTTTGCACAGAAGATCTCAAAATTGTGGGACTATCTTATTTTAAAGGACATTGCAACTTGGTGTCAACAACTGAGAAGCATCTGACATAGAGCCAAGGCAGAGCAAAGAAAAGAAGTTCAAGAGAAGTTGGGAACATACAAGCAACAGCTCGCATTAAGGAGCTGACAATGATAAAAAACAGAACAACAGAAGTGGGCAGACCTTCAGTGGCCTAATCTATAGACAGAGAAAAAGGTTTTATGACCAGAGAACTGAGTATCAATAAAACTACATGGAGCCTGCATGTTGGCAAGATGAACAGGTACCATGAGATAAAATGCAACCAACAAACCTTGCTGTAAAACATATTGGAGCTGCTGCTTACATACTCCCTACCTCTGCACGTGTACATAAACTTCAATGTTCAGCAGTCCTATTTCTATGAATTGGAGAGTTACATTTTTTTGAAAGTAACTACTTTTAAGAGCCTCTACATACAGTATCTCCCACATTTAGGTACTGTGTCCTTGCAAATAAAATACATTGAAATATAGTAGAAATCAAAGGGTAACTTCTGCACTGTTATTTCAGCTGCCAAGAATTCTAACATCTGTAATGAGAAATAGCCTTACAAAAAGCCCCATAAAGTAATCCAAAGTAAACTATTTACCTAAACAAAATGATATACACCTTCTACAAAGCTGGCATACAGAATGTGTCATTTTAGGGTACGTGCTTTAGCATTGCATCTGTAACTGTAAAATGGGAGATGCTCAGAAAAACACCTAATTCTGTTCTTGCTTTTGTGTTTCTCCATCTAACTCACACCAACACAAATCTACCAACAAGTGTCAAAGTGGTGCAGGTCAAGAGGACCCAGCAAGTGTTCCATGACATTCAGAAGTTGTTGAAGCACGCTGCAACTGAACTTTCCTAGGGCTTCCCATGCTTAACTTTCCATCCTTGCAGATATCTTCCACTAGTAACTAAGTAGCCAACGTGTTTATCCTTGCTTCTAATGCTGGAACAACCAGCACACTTTCAATCATAAGGAGGGAAAGTGTCAGCAGATTTCAAGAATAAGAAAGGAAAATAAATAGCACTCAAAACCCTCAGTCTGCTCTTGTCTTGATAAAACAAAATGTCTGCTTACAAACTATTGCTACAAGAACTTTTTAATGCTCCATTTTTCATATCACCTACAGTAATATCTATCAAGTTTCCAAAAGGGCTTGCTATAAAACAGTTGACAGGGAACAAAATATGCACATATAAACTGAAATCTGGCACACAAACACCTATCATACAAATACATAAACTCTTGGGGTAATGCCAAACAAAGTATTGGCAAGCTTTATGAAATAAACACGCACCAAGTATGTACTACACCATACGTTTATATCACAAACTGACCCAAAATTTTACAAATCACAGATAGAAAAAAAAACAAGAATACTGATTTCAGAAGAAATAAATACATTAAATCTTTTCACTGTGATTTGGCAATGAAATCTACAGAAAACCTGAGGGAAAAAATGCTTTTTGCAAGCACTGGTTAGTATCCCTGGATTTTGAAATATCTCTGAAAAAAACTGTTGCTTTGTAAAATAGTTAATGAAAAATACGTCCATGGAACAGTTGCTTGACCTTCTCTTCCTCTTTGCACAGTTGCAGGCAGGATAGGAAAAATAAGATACTGCTCCAGCCAAAATCACAGCCAAAGTAGCTCAGTTGCATGACAGTTGCCTCACAAATCATATTTTTGCCTCCTGTGATATAATACTAGTCTGAATACAGTATTTGCTCCCAAAAGAGGGAAAAAAAAAGAAAAAGAAAACAAACAAAAAAAGAAGGCTGCAGAGAGGAAAGCTAAGATTTTGCAGCAGTATTTTCAAACTGGGGACTAATTGCAACTAGACAACACCCAGCAGGACTTCAACATACAGAACACCTTAAATTAAAAAATACTCTAAATAATAAATTACTTAAATTTGGATTTTGCTACCATGCCATTCTTCCTACAAGAATGCTGCTTTGCCTTATCTAAACCTGCAACTGTTCCTACCTTCTCAGTTCCTCTGATATTCCCTTTACTCATATCAAGCTATAGCATGAAGATCTGATATATGTTTCTAAAACCATGTTTACAACAAAATTGAGGGTGAGGACAATCTCCATCCTGTAAAGGACAAGGAAAATCTGAGGTGCTTAATGCCTTCTCTGTCTCAGTCCAGTTGTGTCTTCAGGGTATTCAGCCCTCATCATCCAAGGGGAAATGATCAGTGATTTGTTGCACCACTTAGACACACATAAGTCTACGGGGCTGTGTGGGATCCACCAAAGAGTACTGCAGGAGCTGGCAGAAGTGCTCAGTGAGCCAATTTCCATCATTTACCAGCAGCTCTGCCTAACCAGGGAGGTTCCACCTGGCTGAAAGTCAGTGAATGTGCCATCCAATTACAAGAAATTCTGGAAAGAGAATTCAGGGAAATACAGCCCTGTGAGTCTGACCTCAGTGCAGGGGAAGGTCCTGGAGCAGATCACACTGAGTACCATCACATGGTACATACTGGATAACCAGGTGACCAGGGCTGCCAACACGAGTTTATGAAAAGTAGGTCCTGCTTGATCAATCTGATCTCCTATAACCAGGTGTCCCACTTAATGGATGAGGGAAAGGATGTGGAGGTTGTTTACCTGGCCTTTATAAAGCCTTTAGACACTTTTTCTCACATTTCCTTGGAGAAACAGGTGGCTCGTGGCTTGGGAGAAGACTCTTTGCTAGGCTGAGGCCAAACATGTGAGGTTCAACAAAGACAAGTTTTGAACTTGACAACCCCTTGCAGCATTGCAGGCTGGGGGAAGGGATGGAAAGCTGCCCAGCAGAAAAGGATGTGGGGATGCTGGTTGACAGCTACTGAACATGAGCCAGCAGAGTGCCCAGGTGGCCAAGAAGGCCAATGCCATCTTGAACTGTATCAGAAACAGTGTGGCCAGCAGGGCCAGGGCAGTGATCACCCCCTGTACTGGGCACTGTTGAGGTCACACCTTGAATCCTGTGTTCAGCTTTGGACTCCTCACTCCAAAAAGTTCTGGAGTGTGCCCAGAGAAAAGCAGCAAAGCTGGTGATGCATCTGAAGAATAAGTCTTATATGGAATGGCTGAGATAGCTGGGTTTGTTCAGCCTGGAGAAAGGAAGCTCAGGCAAGACCTTATTCCTCCACACAGCTTTCTGAAAAAAGGTTGCTTCCAGGTGGAGGTCAGTCTCTTTTCTCAGCAGTAGCACAAGAGGAAACGGTCACAAGCTGGACCAGGGAAGGTTTAGACTGGTTATTGGGGAGAAATTACTCAGCACAGGGGTTTTCAAGAACTGAAACACACTGCCCCAGGAACAGTGGAATCACCACCCCCAGAAGTATTTAACAGGTGTGTAGATGTGGCACTCAGGGACACAATTCAGTGGTGGACTTGGCAGTGCTGGGTTAACAGTGGAACCCAGTGATCTTAAAGGTCATTTCCAACCTAAACTATTTAATAGTTCTGTTTCTAGTACCATAACAACCACCATCTTAAAACACAGCTCCAATGAAGATCTGATTGTTCAACACAGTGTTTGTTCCCTGTGTCACATCTTCTCAGAGGACAAAAAAACTTCATATTGATTCCTACTCCTTCTGGTCTTTTTTCTTAAGGATTATAGAATCACACCATTCAAGTTAGATTGCAAGCAAGGTTGTGTAATCTCCATTCTTGCTGATATTCAAAGCCATCAGGACCCCATCTTGGGCAACTGGCTCTAGGTGGCCCTGTTTGACCAGATGGACTTCAGAGGTCACTTTCAACCTCAACCACTTTGTGATTCTACATCTGATTCTGTCAAACTTCCTGCTCAAGTTGTGCCAGAGACAGTAAGTACCATGTGCAGTTGCATTTCTAGTACTACTAAAGAGATATTAAACCTCTCTGGACACCTGCTGATGCTTGACCTTTTCCAGAGTGAGGAATTGCTTTCTTGGGATGCACTGGAACTTCATGACTTTTAAGTTGTGCCACATCAGTGCCATGTCAGGGTGGGAGACAATACTGAGAACCATTTGGCTCTCCCTTCTTGCCTCACTTCATTAACAAAATCACTCTTGAACCTTCTCTTCTCCAGGCTAGTAGTCCCAGCCCTCTCAGCCTTTCCTTATTAAAGGATCCTTAATCACTGACGTGACCCTGGCACTTAACTCTCTGCAGTATCTCTCCCTCCTCTACTGGGAAGCCCAGAACTGGATATTCCAGATACAGCCTCACCAATGCTGAGCAGAGAACACCTCCTTCAACCAGCCAGCAACACTCTTCCTAAAGCAGATCAGGAGGCTGTGTGCCACCTTTGCCATAGCAGTGCATTACTGGCACACAGATGGTTGCCAACCAGTACACCAAGCTACGTCTCTGCAAAGCTGCTCCTGATGCAGGATTCTGCAATTTCCCCTTACTGCACTTTAAAACCCCACTCAGCCCAAATCTCCACCTGGGCTGCATCCCTCTGAATGCAAACACAACCATGCAACTCCTCTCTGTTTTGTTACCATCTGTGAACTTTCTGGGAGTACACTGTCCCAGCATTCAGGCCATTAGTGAAGATGCTGGACTGCACTTTCCCCAGTATCAGCTTCTAGGGTACATGAGGGACAACTTGACTATGGCTCGACTTTGTGCCACAGATCACAAACCTCTAGGCCCAATCATTCAGTCAGTTCTCAATCTACTTCACTGTCTATTTATGTACGCCATCCATTGCCAGCCTGTGCATGCTGTGTCATAGAGGCAGTGTCAAAAGCCTTACTCGAGCTGAGGTACAGCACATCCACTGCTCTCCCTGCTGGAAGATATCTGTAGATTACCTACAGTTATTTTTCACCAAGGGCTATAGATTTTTAAGGAATTCTGCTCTGAGAATCATTAGAGTGGGAAATTGTTCAGCTTGATAAGGCAGCCTCAAAACAACATTGAGAGCACAATCAATATTTTCCCAAAATAATAAAAGCTTAGTAATTTTTGATTGCTGACAATATTATCTCAGATGACCTCAAATATTTAAAATTGTTGGTATTTTTATTTAGTAAGCCTAAAATTTAACATTTTTAGTGAAATAGACAATAAGTCAATTGTCATTCAAAGAGCCATGAGTATGCTCTCCAAGCCATTACCAGCTTACACACTATCTTCTTTAAATCATTAATCAAGCATTCTGACATGGATTTTCATCCATGCCAATAATAAAAGGAAAGTCAGGGCTTAAGCAGTATATCTACAAATGGAAAAATCATCAAAATCCTGTCCCCTAAATCCTTAAATCAGGGTAAGGAACATCAGTTGCAATCCAATTACCACAGGCTTAGAAGAAAACATAGGCAGACTAGTAAGACAGGTTTACATATGGCTTCTAAGGCATCTGAAAAGGAAGGGTTAAAAAAACTGAGAACAGCAGAAAAAGGCCACCCTACTCACAGATTTTCCAGTTGGGATTTTTATGTGCTATTGTTAGTGAGCTGAAATTGCACATCTTTTTAATAATTATGCTAATTTCATAACTGAGGACTATTCCACTAAGACAATAACTTTCTTAATAACTACCATTTTTCTGAAAGCCAGAACTCTGGAGGCTCAAGAACGGGGTTGTTCAAGCTGCTGGAATACCCTAAGGCCTCTCCAATAATGACAAATATTACAGGTTCTAAAAATGAAATTAAAATCCAACTTCACAAGTAAAATGGAACTGATTTTCATTTGACCATGACAAAAGTGCAAAACAGTATGTGATCCCTTTTGTAACTGAAAAGGTTTCCAAAACAGCATAAATCTGTCTCAAAGAATAGTAAATCAAAAGAAAGCATCCCTCCAAAGTGTTCTTCACACAAAGAAAATGCCTCTCAGTACAACCACTGACAACTGGAGTTTCTTTTCCTCAATTATCTGATTTTTCATTATTCACTTCAATGTTATCTATGAAATTAAATCTGCAAGAACACATGCAAGGAAATTCTTATTCCTCAAGTCAAGTCATCAACGCAGAAGAACATATTTATCCTTAAACATTTCTGGGATTTTTTTTTTTACATTAGGAAAGATGACAAGATCTGCACCTTTGGCCACTCTCCTATCTAAACACAACCACCAATATCAAGCGTAAACAAAGCTATCTTACACAAAATCATATCAGCAGAATTTTAATTCAGAAAATACGCTCCATGAAGACAAAGAAAATCTATACTTACTAAGAACAAGTCCATTACCAGTGGTTAATGACAGCGTAACATCTTTGAAGTGATTACCTCCAAAAGCACACCAAAGAAATCCGTAGTCTGCAACAAACAGCAGAAGACAACTGCCAAGTGCAAACAACTGTTTATAGCTGACAATGGTCTACCCTGTATAACAGCCTACTCTAGAAATAAAAGAGGATAGAGAATTGATTGTTTCGAAGAGAGACATGACTACTCTGAAAAAATACAAGCATAATGAACACATACGAGCACATCTGTTGGAAAGAATTATGCATTGGCTAGTGGGAGAGAAAAGCGAGGCCAAATCCGATAGGAAAGTCACAAGTGACTACATGTAACATGGTGAGACAAAAAGAAGAGGCTGAAATAATAAAAATAGAATAAGGTATTTATTTAACAACAAGCTCATCTCAGTGTAATGTAAATGACTGGCTGCAGATCTGTATAGACACAGCAATACAACAGATGAGTGATGTTACCAACTGCAAGAAGGAGCATACTAGAGAAGTAAGAGGAAGACTTCTGTTTTAAACCCACTGAGGTTAAGACACTAGCTAGAAACTTTTCTAGACTGACAGAGATCATGGCTAAAATAATGCAAATACCACAGCACTTACCTATGAATTTAAAGTACAAGCAACAGACCTCTACTTTTTGACTTTTTCGGGCTTCGGCTACAATAAAGTTAATTTTCTCCCGAGCAGCTTGTATCATGCTTGTATGTTTTGGAATTGTGATGGAAACAGTGTTGGTAGCATACCTGTGCTTTCTCTGCTCCTGACTAACAGACATGGTCAAGGCATTTCCAGTTTCTCACACTGCCCTGCCAGGAAGTAAGCTGGGACTGCACAAGGAGTTGGGAGGGGATATGATTGGGACAGCTGAATCCAACTGACCAAAGTGATATTCCCTACCATAAGACATCATGCTCAGTATATAAAACAAGGAGGAAGAAAGAAGAAGTGGAGGGACAATGCATTCAGAGTTATGCCATCTGTCTTCCCAAGTCACTGGGAATATGAAGCCCTGCTCTTCTGGAGACAGCTGAACATCAGCTTCTGATGGCAAGTAAAGGATTAATTCCCTGTTTTGCTTTCCTTGTACACACAGCTTTTGCTTTACCTACTTAACTGTCTTTACCTCAGCCCCTGCATTTTCACACTTTCATCCTTCCAGCTGTGCCCCATCCCACTGCAAGGGGAAATAACCAAGGAGTCATGTGGTACTCAGCCACTGAGATTATACCACATACACCCTTTCATAGCAGTTATAAAGCATTTTCCAAGAGTTTTAAACCCATTACATATGACAATAATGCTTGGGAACACAAGCCTAAAAAAGTTAAGGGAAGAAAATGAAAAAAAGGAACAGTACTAATCTAACCACACATCTCCAGTTTCATGTGGGGACAAAGAAACTGGTTTTGATTTTTTTATGTATACAACAGGTATAAATTTAGATTTATTACACTAATAACAACAAAGAATGTTTCTCAGGCCAAAGTAGTCATAGATATTCTAGATGCAAAGAAAGAACTATCACTCAGTTTAAGTTCATGTAATTAAATTCATCAATACATTCATCAGTCTGAAGGGAATGAGTTATGCTATATACTATGATACACTAAGAAAAAAGAATGTAAAGCACATTAATATGCTTTGAAACATATTAAACACTAAATTTCAGAAACCATCAGCCTTAATGCAGTCACAGCATAAGGAGCCTATTCTCCTGTGCTAATTTCTAGCATTCATCCTTTGAAGGGCCACAATGGTAGAAATTGACTGCGAAAGGCCAATGGAATAGATCAGCTCCAAAATGTATTTACAATATGAAGTATAGGAGTACTATTCCACTTAGCACCTCAGCATAACACAGTGTTTATGGCAAGCAAGGTAAGAAAGAAAAAGACAAAAATGTAACCATGTGTTCAAGTAATGCTGCAAGGGTTCAAGTTTTCAAAGTAAAGTAAGGATTAGGAAAACAGTTTGCATAAAGTACCAAAAACTGTATTGTTGCTACATCCCATGTGCTTTTTATAAAAACATAAATAGTCTTTAAATCATGGGTTTGGCAAAACATACATAGTCACATGCCAGGAGGAAAATTCACTAAAAAAAAAAAATCTTCAAAATATTTTGGCTAGAAGGAAGACCATAATATGGGAGGAAAACCAAAACTAAACCCTGACAGCTGATAGTTAACATAGCAGAAAAACAAATTCAACATCAAGTATGCAGGAAACACATTTACTACATTTAACATGGCCAGCAGTGAGGAATGGTAACTTATTAAATTTTTCCAGCCCAAGCTTAACTGCCTCAATTTGCCACCCAACAAACCATCAGTGTGCCAGAGAAGATTGTGTAACAAACTGAAACTTTAACTAGCATGCCCTCTCAGTTTAAACTAAAAAGTACATCCAAAAAACCCACCACAAACCATGGATTCATGTTTTAATTGTTCGCATTACTCATATAAATTATGATAATTATCTTTTATATAGATACACAAAAAAATGCCCATCTTAAACCTCTCAATGTAATATTATTGGGGTCTTTTCAGCTTCTACTATGTTTTATACACCAACATTGAACAAATACAACCTTGTTAAACTAAGGCCTGAATAGAGGCTTTTTAAAAAACACTACACACAAAAACTGTTTTCCTTAACATAATATAAGGTAAATAAGTAAAAACACACTAATTTAGTAATTTTCTAATCTCCATTAACCAATAGGGCAGTGCAGTATTAAAACATTACCACACTGCAGCTAAAAAGCATAATAGCAGACAGCAACTCTCACCAGCTCTTCTAATGAACAGCTTAATCTAAGACTCAACAGCACATCAATTTCCCACTTAAATAGTTTCAGTTTACACAACACAAACTTTGTTTTGTAAAACCATATCTACAAAACATAAAAACTGAAAAATAGAGAACATCAACTAGACCAGAATATTTCAGTTGGAAAGGACCTAAGGAGCAAACCTTTGCACAGGAATAAGCAGGAAAATGTAGTAGGGTAACGTAACACCACTATAATTTTACTGATCTTTATATACACAACCCTTATTTTTTTAACTAAATAAATGCTTCCTAACTCTTTGCAATTATTATTCCATATTAAAAGAGTAACAAGATCCAAACCAAAAAGCTAACAGCTTTTGCAAACTTCAGATCTGAAGAAATTAAGGCTTTCTTGGGTAGCAGCAATCAAACTAACACAAATCTCATACCTGAACTTACTTTAAAATAGTTTTCACAAAATCTTTAAATCCTGGCAAGGCGAAGCTGAAACTTCAGTAACAGTTCTGCACTAAATTTTCAAATATATACACTTGAAATAGCCCAAATAAGAACTGCATTACTGAACATAAAGTAAGGGTATAAGGTAAGACTGTCAATTATGAAAAGCCTAAAGACTAACCTAATGTCCAGAGAATGTATAACTTACAATTAGAAGTGTGAATGAGCGGTCTACTTTCAAAATTTGCTGTAATCATCTAATTGAAATCATCAACAGGAAATAAACTTGGCTGGCTCTTCTTCAGCCAAAATAGCTAGAAAAAAAACCCCAGCCATCTAATTTCTGGTTAATACAAGAAATCTTACATACCTGTCATCACTGAAATATTCCTGGCCTCAGTGAGACCACTACATTAGAGTCCACAACACAAACAGAAGCTTTTCTCTGAAGGATGCAAGTTGAGAAGCAATTTTAGCAACAAAAGTAATGGTTATTTCAGCACAATTATAAACTTAATGTCATTTTTAGAGTACATTGCCATTGCAATATAACAATTTTAAGTTAGTCCAAATTATGTGGTGAACACTTCCACTACAAAACGGGTCACACTAATGCCATTACACATTTATATAGCTATCAAATCCTCAAAGAACATACTGAGCCTAACTGATAATTCTGGTAGTACATAAATAGTTGGAAGAAAAGTAAAGGGACTAGCAGTTCAGGGAAACCTCCCAAGATGCACAAGCAATAATAGCAGCAATTCAGATGGATAGGGATGTTTATTAGGATTAAGTTACACTACAGAAAAAAGTGGATTTGAAGACAGCAAAAAAAGTGAAAAATCAGAAATGCTGTACTTTGCAAATATGGAGCTTTGGTACAGTACTAAAATCAGTATACACTTGCAGTTTTGTCCACCCAGAAACCAGCATACAAGATAACAGTAACATGGATTTTTACTTGCCCTCTGAATAGGCCAATACTTCATACTAGTGTTTTGCACAATTTAATGGCTACACTAGACATTATGCAGCTGTTTTCAAATATTTCACTGGCAACAGAGGAGAGACTATAAACTGAGGCATGCTCAGAGTAGATTTTTCTTCCAAATCAATCTTGAGTTGACAGTTGAATTTCCCACTGCTGGTAGTACTGTACCAGATCCTTCACACTGTTATCTGCACAAAGATAACTGCACATTAAACTGCAGAATTAGATACTTTTTTCTGTTTCCTTTCATAAAATTATTACACTGGCACGAGTGACAAATATAAGTTTCTTTGCTCCTGCCCCTCTGTACACAAAAATCTTCGTGCAACCATTCACCTCCTGCTGTCACAAGTGCAATCACAAGGTGAGCCAGATCAGGGAATTAGTCCGGATTACAACAAACCAGTTTTGCCAAATTAATTTGAACCCAGAGTGAGTCTCTAATCTGTCACTGCAAGATGCTATATAAGTATTATGTCAGTGTGGCGGGGGAGCAAGCACACTGACCAACCCATCTCCTGTGGAGACCAGTGTTCATGACACTGCAGCCCAAATCACATGAGGAAATACAAAGCAATGCTGATTCTCTTTCAAAGCCAATTACTGCATCCTACTCAACATGTGATATTCATCCCTTCAGATGACAACCGGCATAAACACCTTGCAAATGTGATACTAATCTTGTGACATTCAGATAATCTCCACAATGTTTGATTTCCTTGGCTACACACAAGCATTTTCATACTGCTTGCCAGTTCTTGATAAACTTTAAAGTTAGGTTTCAAATAGAAACACTAAGACAGACATTGGTCATGGCCCATGAAGTGCAGAGTATAATAATAATAATTTTGCAGACTTGAAGGAAAAATTCCACATCAACATTTTGCAAAGAGGTTTCACTATCATTCTTCACATTAGTCTTCTCGGAACACAAGAAGAATTTTATTACTGTTGATAAGCCAATTTGATTAACTTTTCTTCAGCTACTTCAAGTATTTTTCTAGTCACAAACAATCTTACAATCTTACTGATTAAGAGGCTGCAGATTTTCCATATATACAAAAATCAAGTTAAGATTTCTGTCATAAACTGTATTATCTTAAACTCCATTTAATTTATCTGGCACTATTTCCTACCATAGCAGCGAGATGCAGACACAGTTAAACTTAAAGCATCTCCTTAGAAAATATTTGGAATTTTTATTATTTTTGTAAAAAGGCATTTTAGACCATTTCTGTTTAAGGTGCTGAAGCATTTTGCAGTATTTTGACACCAATATCGAGAAAGGGTGGAGATCACGTGCAGTATCTCGGCTGCCATCAGTCTACCACATAAGATAGTGGGGGTAGTGATAGCAGGAAACAAAATAATTATTAAATATCCCTCCTCTCAAAACTCCAGTACACACTGGCTGTATTCACCAGTATTAACTACCTATCATTTACTTGTTGAAGCTTAATATCACCTGTTTGCTCTGTACAAGGAGCCAATCTTCCTTGACTTGACCCCAAAAAACTATCAATTAAAGGAAGCATTAACATTCATACCCACCTAAAGCTAGTATTTTCTACAATTTTAAGTATAAGGGACAGCAGTTGAATCATCCTAAAAGCAAAATACATGGAAGACACGACTAATGCAAAACTACAGCTTTAAAAAATACAGACCCCTTAGGGCAAAATTCAGACAGGTATCTAAGCACTGAGGAGCAACTGCACATCTGATTTCCTTGCATTTAGTAGCATCCTTACACTCAGCACTTGCAATCCCGGGATTAAACAATATGAAACTCAAAAGCAGGAAGAGATTTAATGGCAAAAGTATAAGCACTGGATTAAGGAATATGTGGCCTAAGAAAACACTTGCAGATCTTCAGTGGGAGGAAAGAAGAACTATAGTTTTCTTATCATTACATCGACCCTCTGAAAAGAAGTTGTAAGTTGCAAAGATGTCAAGTACCCATGTCATCAGTCCACGTTTCCAGCATTTTCCATAAGCAAATTGGGAAAGGTATGTGTTTTTATGTTAATTCTACTCCTAGACACGGCTTTCTGGGGCAAGGGGGGTGGTTGGGTAAGCCCTACCGTCAAGTCCGACTAACAAAAACCTGAAGAACCCAAGCAAGCAACCTCCTCGTGCTTTACAGCCGTCTGCAAACTTAAAACAACCGTGACTCAAAGCTCTCCATACGACCCGGCCACCCGCATCACAGCCTGAAGAGCAGCAGAGGCTGAGAATACAGGAAGGTGCAGGTTTCATGTCATCCACATCCTCAGCGACCTCCGGAGGGAAACAATGGGGAGCGCCCGGGCACTACGGGGGAGCCCCTCACACGGCGAGACCGGGCACCCCGCCACGGCCGGACCGGGCCGGGGGCTGCGGGGTAAGGGCGGCCGCCCCTCTCGTCCCCCGTGGCTCCGCACCGCTACAGCCCGCAGCCCCCTCCCCGCCCGGAAGCACGGCAGGGCGGCATTCCCGGCCGGAGGAGCAACAGGCACTCGGTTGCGGCCCCAGAGCCTGCTGACAGCACCGGGAATGGGAGTCCCGAGGGACATCATCCGCCGAGAGACGGCTGCTTGGGAACCAGGTGGGGCCGCACCGCACCCCGCAACCCCCGGCAAGGCGCTGCCGCCCTCCAGACGCCGAGGCCGCCTACAAGGCGATGGCAAAGGGGGGAGATGACCTAAAGAGTAGGAGGGAAAATAAGGCAGGGCAGCTAAAGGCACCCCAGTACACGGGAAAAGCGCCGCGGTCTCTCGTTCGCTTAACACGGCCAGCGGGATCCCCGGGTGCCCTGCGGAGCCTGCCTCGGGAGAGATCCCGGGGTTCAGCCCGCTCCGGCAAGCCTGGCCAGAGCGAGGTCCGCCCGGGGCTCAGCATGAGCATTCTCCATCCCCCGGCGGACCTGGGCCGCACACTGGGGCGGGCACAGGTAACTGCCCCGGAGGGCCCCGGGAGAGGGGGCGGCAGCGCCATCTGCGCGGTATCGCCGGCCAAGCGAGCGGCAGGGCCCGGGCGGCACCTGGGCAGCCGCCGGGTTACATCACCGCCCCTTCCCTCCGTCCGTCCCCCGGGGCGCGGCGGCCACATGGCAGCGGGGACACCGGCTCGGGGGCGGAGGATGAGGAGGGCGGCTGCCGGGAGGGAGGAAGGTGCACGCGCCGGGCCGCTCCCAGCCGGCGATGGGAGGGGTGGCGGGGGCTGCGCGTCTGGCCCGGGGAGGGAGCGCGGCGCGTGTTACCTGCCCGGGTGGCTCCCCAGCTCACGGTCGCTCAGAGCCGCCGTGTAAATCCTCCGGTATCTGTCGGCCAGGGCCTTCCCGGAGAGGAGCAGCTGGTAGCGGCTCCGGCAGCCCGGCGGCGGCGCCGGCAGGGATCCCAGCCCGCCGGCCGAGCCTTCCTCGGGTCCCATGGCCGGAGCGGCGCCGCCGAAGGAGAAGGAATAGCCGCGTTCGGCCCCGGTGCAGGCGGCGGCGGCTCCCGCAGAGGCGGCGGCGGCTGCGGCGCTGCTCATCCCCCTCCCCGCCCGCCCGCTGCTTGCGCGGCGCCGCCTCCTGGCGCGGCGCGGACACAGGCGGCTCCCGCTGCCTTCACCGTCGGGGCCCGGCCATGGCGAGGCCGCAGGAGCCGCCCTTCAGGCTGCGCATCCACTCGCGCTGCGGGAACACCCCGCTCTTCCCCTCCTCCAGCGGCGGCTCCAGGCCGTAGCTAGCCGCCCCTCTCCTTCCGCCCCGGGCAGGACCCTGCACCGCCGGGACCGGGGGGGGGGGGGGGGGGAAGGCGGGCCGCTCACTTCCCCCTTCCCGCTACAGGGTGTGTTTGTGGGGGCGGGGGGCGGAGGCCGGCCGTGCCGCTTCCCCTCCGGAGTTTGTGCTCCGCGCTGCCGCCGCCCTCTCCCCGCACGGCCGCCCCGGCCCCTGCCCCGCCTGCCTCCCGCGGGCAGCGCGGCCGCCGAGCGCATGCGCCGCCTCGCCCCGCCCACCCCGCGCGGCCCCCGGGAAATCCGGGCTGGGAGGGCGGGAGCGCCTGAGGGCCGAGGGGACAGCCCGCCACCCCTGCGGTCACCCCCGAGCGGGGTCGGGATGCGGGTATTCGCACGGGTTTCTGCGCCCTGTTGAGAATGCGTGCCGCAGGATCCAACACTGTTGGAAAAGACCGCATACATCGTCGAGTCCAACCTATGACCGAATTACACCGTGGCATTAATTGCCGTGTTCGGTCTTTCCCTACACGCCTCCAGTGACGGTGACTCCACCATCTCCCTGGGCAGTCCATTCCAATGTCTACTCACGCGTTCTGTGGACAAATGCCCCTAATGTCCAACCTTAACCTCCCCTGGTGCAGTTTAAGACTTAAGATTGTTGGTCTCTTCCTAGCACCCAAGAGAAGAGGCTGAATGCCGCCTGACTTCAACCTCCTTTCACGTATTTGTCGAGAGTGTCTGTCCATTGTATTTTATCGGGGTGTCCAATGCCTCACACCTTGTTTCTGTGCTATGTAATGCTACCTAGGAAGGATCTTTTCCCAGGAGCAATATCCTCCCTGAGTTGAGGCAGGGTCCAGTAAATTGAGTTGCCATATTAGGCAAAATTTTCCTTAGGTTGCCTTCACTACCTCCAGGACAACTTACCTGCTTTTAGTGGATAAGGGAGGCACGCATCGGGCACTTTCTTATCTTCGGGTGTCTTACATTATTGCTTTTTATCTGTTGGGAGTTGTAGCCCTACAATTTTGTCACACTTTCTACTGCTTTCTGCAGCTGAAAACTTCAAGTGTATAAGCCAGAACATGTGTAATAAGTAATAATAATAAGAAAAAATTAAAAAGCTTTCATGCCAAATGTGGTTTGGATCACATTCTGCAGAAAGCTGTCATCCAAAGGAGGTATGTACTGCCATATTTTCTTACCTTTAATTCTGCAGTCCAAAAGAAGGCCCTAAATAAAGCCTGGAATTCTCCTGCTTGTAACTGCAGATAAATATTTTTGCAAACAATTTCTGCATAATCATAGAATCATAGAATACGTGGAATGCTGTGACCCACAAGGATCACCAAGCCTCTTGACCTGTTCAGGGCAGCCAGAGTCATACCACGTGCCTGAGATCAAATAATAGCAAATATAAGAGAGCTATGCAATTGCCATCTTTCTTAAGCTTGTGTGTTGTCCACCAGTGCTTAATCTTTCAAGCTAAATTTCAAGTACCTACTGTTAACAGAGAACTAGAGATGTTGAAACCAGTAAATTCATACAGGTTTTCACAAAGGTAACTGTTTAGGTAGGAGAAAGACGGCCAGAATAGTGCCACCGCTGAAGAAAAAGCTACTTTCTGATGCATTTAGAGTCAACTAGAGACCATTCCAGAATATTTAAAGCATTAACTACATAGAAAGTTTTCAGTTATAATTCTTATATTGTAGTGGGTGGGAGGAAAAAAAAGAAAAAGAAAATAATAATCCAGCAGTGATTAAAAGGAGCCATGAGAAAACAAGTATCATGTCTTATGGTGTTAACCACCACCAAAGCACATTCTCTATGAGAATCAGAGTGGTAAGTTTTTCTAGCTCCTCTTATAGGAATTTACCTAGAATCACTCCTACAGGCAAGATCCATAAAAACAAAGAAATAAACAAAACAAATGCACCCCAAATAAACAACCACAGAAAAACAAACATGAAGAATGCAGAAACAGCAAACCCACCCCCTTTCAGCTCATATTTTTGTTCTCTTGTAAGCTGTTACTTTATAGCAAATAGTAATTTTTCCTTCACCAAAGGCACAGCTGCTGGACAAAAGGGTTATGTTCTGGTGTAACGTTGTCTGTCTCATCACAAAATTATTCTGCACTGCTGGCACTGTAGCTATCTTAGTGCATGGGCAGTAAGTCCTGGCAAACTTTTATGAAAGTGATGCAATTTATTGCAATTCTTGCATATTGCTGCAAACTCTAGAATTTGTCTGGGCTTGTGTTGTAGGTGAGCATTATTTGCAAGCTGCAGCTGCTACTCCGTATCTGTTTTTATCTCAGGTGTTTTTGGGTTTGGGTGAACCCTACAAGGTGCCTGGAGTGCAAAGTCCACCTTCCATAAGCTTCAGTCTATGATGAGCAACAGAGTTTGACAAGGTAAGTCAGTTTTGCCAGGCCAGGATAACACTGTAACTTCTAGTCCATCTCCAGCCTGTCTTCGCAGGAAATACCAACAAGTGTCCAAATGGTGAGACTCCTAAAGGTGCCAAGTGGGAGCTGGTTGTTCAGTCCTCATTCACAGCCATATTTTCACTTCTCGTTTTGTCCTCCAAGGAAGCCACGTTTTGTTTTTCCTTTATTTATTTATTTGCACTGTGGTACTCTTGTTTCATATTCTGGCACTGTTTCATATTCTGAGCAGCAATATCACTACTCTGCCATGTAAGAACATTCAGGAGTACACATCTCATCTGAGCCAACCTTGTGCTCAATCTGATATTGACTGTACTCCTGTAGTTGGCATAAAGCGTATTCCGCAGTTCCGGGATAAAATCATTGCCAGCTCAAATTTATTTCCTTGCTTGTTAGTTGGTGGTGTTTTCTGTTGTTTGTTTCATATATATGTATTTTTAGGGGTAGTGTCATTTTGGAGATTGTTTGCATCAGAGCCCTTTGCTTTCTGTGACTGCAGAGATCTAGCAGTACATGTTTGAAAGATGGATTTATTATACACGGCAAACTCAGTCAACTGAGCAAAGCTACTTTGCACAGAATATGTCTTACTTCTGACAGCACCCAGCTCTTTTCCTGTTTCAAACATCTTCCAGAAAGAAGTGCTTTGTCCATAGACCTCTCCCTTCTACTTTAAGGTGGGGCTTACAGCAGTTTTGTTCATTCACTAGGCACCTTTATAAATAAGTTATAGCAGAACAAGTTGTTTGTGTGTCATCAAGAATCAAAGTCTGACAGTCTATCTTATTCACTCTCACAGCTCACACAGATCAGCCTTCTATAAACCTGAGTTTCAGCACAGCAGAACTAGAATTTCCACCAAGTAATTCATATATCTGCATGACAGAATGTAAAGTAGAAAATTCCATTATTTCAAACCTAATCCTTACACTATTCAATTATATTTCCAGGCCATTTTTTTAAGCTTTCAACATTTATACAAACAAACACAGTACTTTTTTCAAAAGCAAGCTGTGAATCTAGAGTAAGACAACTTTAAAATTTGTAAACTAGACAGTTTACATATCATACTGAAGCAAGGAAGTTATGAACTATAGAATTTCTGCAGTAAAACTTGCAGTTTACTGCAGTCAGGTGAGGTTGTTTGTTTGCCTGAAGCAACTAGCTCTTTACCAACACATTTGCTCCAGAAACAAGACTTAAAATCAGTCTTAAATAACATAATAAGACTTATATAACAGCAAAAAATATAATAAAAATCTTTTGGTCATTAAACTTAATGTCACTGTCAAGATGTGGGACTGTTAACATGATTAGTTAACAGGATCATTTTTCACCACATAGTTCCATCAAAGTTGCATCTATTTTGGCATTATTACTCTGTAATGGAAATCTATCACTATTTAAGTTGTCAGCATTTATTTTAAGACTTCATTATTTTTGGGGACACACACACACAAGCAACAAAACCACCGAACTTCACAATTCTTGTCCGATGCTTTTCTCTTATAAAGAGCTCTTTAATGATAAAAAGCACAGGACAGGCACTCTACTGCCTCCATATTGGAGACAAGGCTTTCTTCTCCATTCTGCCATGGAGGTGTTTATTCCTCCCTATCCAATTGTTTTTCGAGGTCAAATAGTGGCACTAACTTATGGTTAAGCCTGATTAACCAGGCTTAGTTTTGATATACAGAACAAATGAAGGAAAACAAAACTCACCTATTTAAAAAGTAAAAATATTTTTTGAAATGCAACTCACCAAATTTATTGACTTTGTCATGGCTTTTTTCAAGTCAGGTTTTTCCATTCTAAATTGTAGACATATGCTAAAGGAAAGCAATCAAATAAACAAAACCCACTTAATTTTTTTTATGCTAGCTGTCACAAATACCAGAGTTTGATAGTCAAAAGGCACCTCTATGCACCCCTGAACCCACTTTTATCTTTAGAGTATTAACTGTAACAATGTTTAGACTTTATTTCCACCTTAGAAAAACCCTGTCATCTTTTCCTAGCATTTATTTTTTATGCCCAAAAATATTTGCAAAGTAAAAGCTTACAGTTTAATACTGATGAATTTATAAGCTCTTCAGCTAAGATAATTACTTCTTTTAGGAGGGGAGGTCAACACAGAAAACCCAAGAACTTACATTTGCCATGGTAATATAATTGGTGTTAGTCTAAAAAAAATAGGTACACATTGAAGTAAAAGATAGTATTAATGAGTAACTTTTTTCTTTCAAAATTTCAGTAATTATTATTTAACAGCATTCCACCAGATTTCTCCTTGTACAGAAATTCAGATTACATATGTATTTATATATAGATATCTAAACCAGCTAAGCACAACATGAAGACAAGCACAGTTGAAGAAATATTACCAGGATATTATCTTCAATCAGCCTGTAGAGCAAGAAAATTTATGCAGAACTTTTTAGCAAACAGCACTGAAGCTCGTGAATGAAGTCAAAAAGCAAGCAAACAGAAGTATTAGAAAACAACAAAAAAACCACAAAAATACATATTAGCAATATTTTATAATTTATTATTGCAATGTTTTATAATGCATTATATAGGTTAAAAGGAAGAACTAGTACGGATTGACATTCAAATCTGTGTATGTCAGAAAGCTTTGAAACAGGACCCTGGGCTGAAACTGGACAGAAACTTGGAAATTTCAAGTCCTCTTCAATATAATATATGGGATAACGTTTACTGGATTGTCATATAGGATGAAGAAACAAAGACTAGAATGTAAAGCCATTTAAAAGTCCTACTGTAGAAACACAGTATTGGAAAAAGCCACTTGGATCATCAAGACCAGTCTTCTACCTGAAATGATGCAATGTACATGAGAAACAATAAATCCTGCATCCTTTACAAGGCAGGGAATACCTGAACTCTATTGAAAACAAAATTAGCTTGTCAGGGGAAAAAAAAAACAAACCAAAACCTAGCAGTTCAAACATATTAATCTGCAAGCAATAATCTTGGGTATCCCAGAACCAAAAATGGAATCAGATTGTATTTCCATTTTTTTCCATTTCCTTATTTCCACACAAGACTGAAATAATTGTATTGAGTATTCTCAAAGGATGAAGCAGGTCAATTTTAAATTCAAATTCCAGACTCAGAGCAGAATGCCAGGGATATATTTAGAACAATCGCATTGTCAGTGAAAGCTTTGGAAGTCTAGCTAAGACACTGAAGGGATGGTGCTGTGATCACAGCAGGGGGGAAAAGCAGTCTAGGCTGCAACAGCTTAAAACCTCACACAGTTATCCATGGACATATTTTTAGTAACCATAAGTCACTTAAAACAGTTTTCTTGAGCAACTGTAAATTGCATTAATAACTTCCAGGCTTTGTGTTGTTTATTAAATGTAGAGTCCTGGGGTTCAGTTAAATGAATAGCTCAGTGAACTTTCTCGGCTCTTAAGTTCAAACACCCAGAAACTTTCTACATATGAATCATCACACTGGATTTACTGAACTCTGAGGTATGTGCATATACCTGTTGCTGTACTAGCCACATCATTCCCTGTGGGATTTCTTTTTCCTGTAATCTTATAATTACTGAAGACTACTACATTAGTCACTCAGCAGGTGATTTTCTTACACATATGCATCAGTAAGGCAGCCAAAAGGAACTTTCCATTTCAACTAGTCCTGAGAAGAAACACTGATCCAAATATTTCTAGGAGCATATATTAAACAGTTAGACCAAGAGGCAAGTACTCAACACACAGTTTATTATTCTACTTACTTTTTAAGGTTTTTAGATTTTCAAAGTGCTCCGCCAAAGCATATTTGGCCATTATTAATGTAGGAGAGTACATCTCTACTGTGTGCCATACTAGACTCCAGATCTGAAGGTATAGGTTTTGATGTACTGAAGTTTATCATACAATTTAGTAACAAGCTTTAGTAGTAACATTAAGAACTGGGTCTTGTCCTGGACATTGTGACTGACCTGATAAGAATAGGAATGGATTTCACTCAAATGGCTTCCCCACTTGTTGCTCTCCTTTCCACTCTCATTTCTACCTAAAGAGAGAAAAATCAATAAATTTACCAAAAGAGGGGTAACACATTAAAGGAAAATCTAAAATTCCTGCAAATGGATAAAAAATCCCAAGGAATAAATGATACTACACTAACCAGAGTTATGACAAACAAGAAAAAGTAAGCTACACCAGAGTACAGTGGCACACCATCCTGGTTTCAGCTGGGATACAGTTAATTGTCCTCTTTGGTAGCTGATACAGTGCTGTTTTGAATTCAGTATGAGAATAAGGTTGATAGCACACTGATGTGTTGAATTGCTGATTGTTGTTTACCCAAAGTCAAGGATCTTTCAGTGTCTTGTGTTTTGGCAATGAGCAGGTGCACAGGAGGCTGGGAGGAGCCCAGTCAGGACAGCTGACCCAAACTGTCCAAGGGGATATTCCATACTCAGAACAGCATGCTCAGTATATGAACTGGGGGAGCTGGCCAGGAGCTGCTGATCACTGCTCAAGGATGGGTTGGGCATCAGTCAGCAGGTGGTGAGCAATTGTATTGCACATCACTTGTTTCTCTTGGGATTTATTCCTGTCTCCTTTTCATTACTATTATTTTTACTTTTACAATGATGATGATGATGATGATGATGATGGTGATGATTATGATGATTGTGTTTTTAATTGTTTCAATTATTAAACAGTTCTTACCTAAATGCATGAGTTTTACTGGTTTTTTTTTTCTGTTTCTCTTCCCTAGCAGGGCAGGGCAGGGAAGTGAACAAGTGGCTATGTGGTACTTAGTTGCCAGCTGGGGTTAAGCCATGACATATACATACACTCAGAAAAATGTCTTCATCCATCAACTTTTCTCACTTATTACTTGAATGCCACTGACCCACTTACAGAAAGTTATTTTCTTGAAGTACTTGCATTACCTTGAAGCAGCCAGGCACTTTTCATTCCATTAACACTTAAGACAGGTGTTAGAAAAATCCACAGGACTGTTTTTTTTAAACTAACTGATCACAGAGGTGAGCCACATCAAGAAGTCTAAAACCTCTGACTCCAGATTCAAAGTGGGGGTTTTTTATTGTTTGTTTGTTTGGTTTTTACCCCCTAGAACTGTCCTGGTACTTAGAGATCTTTTAAAAGAAGAGAACTAGAACACTAAATCTGTGCTGTTGTGAGGTACTAACAGAATGACAACAATAATTACTCTGTATTTTTTTTAATGAAACAGAAAGGATGTTTTAAAGAAACAGTCAAAGATGAAATAGCTTTAGTTATGCTCTTACACAAAAGTAGGTCTCATTATGTAAATCTTCCTTCTCTCTTTGCCATAAATACAGGTATAGGTTTCTAGGTTAGTACTACACAATATTCCCACTCAAACATCAACACCATATAGAACATAAAATGAATAGGTTATTGATTAGATGATGAAAAAGTACTTTTTGAGATGTATCAGTATATGTTCTTTATCCATATTAATTGAATTAACTTCTGCCTTCTTCTTCTGTAACTGACCAGTTTCCAATTCTTTCTACACTACAGAGTAACTGAAAGATGAGCCTTGTACAAGAAAAAAACAAATATCAAAAACCCCACAAAAAACGAAGACACAAAGCTACATAATGTTTTAATTTTTACAATCAAGTTACTTAATATTCACTGGTAGCATATGCTTTTTGATGTCAACATTAAGAAAAGCAATAATTACCTCTGTTGTGCTGGGGTTTTGTTGGTGTATTTTTTTGTTGGTGTTTTTTGGTATTTTTTTTTAGGGAAACAAGGCCACAAAAGTAGCATAGCTGTGACAGCTTCCAGCTCTGTACCACTACTGCTATTAAATAGACAGGCTTTATTTTACAAACTCAGAAAAGTGCTGTTCACTCAGTTGCCAAGCAGACAAAATCCTCCTTCTAGCCTTCAGTTCACCCACGACCTCTCACCTTTCTTTCCTTCATCCTCTCACCCCCAATAACATCATTCTGAGTTTGGACTGCCTTTCAGATGGGACTGTCTTAAGCTGGGAATCATATACCTTGTCACATTCACAGCTGTGTGCTACTATTTCTCAAAGTGAAGGAGGCTTATTTCCTAAGTCTGTAACATCAAAGCACAGTGTTATCAAAAAGGACTAAATGTAATCCTTGATTACAGAATGGAGAAGTGAGAAAGAGGAGAAGTGATTCTGTCTTTTAACATCACGTTTTTGAGTTACACTTATTCCTCCTGCCATTGCATTGAGTAGAAGTACTCCTAAATGAGTTAAAATTGCCACAAAAAAGCTTGGATAGAAACACCCTTCAGGTTGCAATACAAAAGTGCATAGCTGGAACAAGGATTACACCTGACTCTATCCACTGTCCATGCCCCAAGAGCCAGTGAAGAAATGCAGGTTCTTATAATAGTGTTTATTTGGCAGTACATCAAAACCACTATTCATGTATATATTTTGTATTAAATTAAACATTTTGTATTAAATTAAACATTAAAGACATTAAAGAAGTCATTTAGAAACAACTGATTCATCAGCAAGTATTGACATTGGCATCTGTGAGGTCACAAAATTTAAGGTTTTTAAAATTGTACCTTTCAAAGTAGCAACGGTGTAAACTACATTATAACACTTGTTGTGATTGTGCAGTAGGAATCAAATATTTTGTGGGAAGAGTGTTCACCAAATACTTGTCATATGAATTTAATGTCAGGCTAATATTCTCTCTGGTAGAAATCATTTGACATTAGGAAAGGAGCAGCTGTGCTTTTTAAGTAGACACTTCTCTCTTTGGATTACACCTGTATCGGTTTACACATCTTACATTTTTATAGTTGACAGGGCAAAAAACTAGAATGAATATTAGAACTTCTTATTTCTTACTAACTACTGGGTGCTTATAGAGCAGGTGGATTCTTAGGTGATTTGTTTAATTTTGAATGTTATCCTTTTTTAATACTGGTATAACACTTTTACTAACTAAAAAAATTTAAAAAAACCCAAGGAACAGAAATGCAAGAATGATACTCAGTGGGGCTTTACCCAGAAATTAATAATCAGTTTTGTGAATCTTACATTTGTATAAATCCATATAGGTACAGGCATTTGGAGCAACATACAAACCAAGTAGCAGCATGCAGCTGTCCTATCCCCACCTCTTTCTTCCAGAGCCATTTTACACGTGTTGTTAGACTAGGACTGCTTGCAGTGTAGTGTTCAGACATAATATGGAAGCACTCATGTGTATCTGTTGAATTTAGGACAACCTAACAACCTTCTTAACACATCACTCTGTTCAAAACAGCCATTGGAATAATGATTTTAAAGCATCGAAGTGTAATATAGATTTAGTTAGTTACATTTTGATGACAGTTTCAATTATTTTCTGCTCATACCTTAGAATGATGACCTACTTAGAGTAGCCATTCTTGCCATAAAGAGGGAAGACTTACTTTATTTAATAATAGTTATCTAAAAGTTAGGCATCTCAGACCAATCTGGCTTAAAATCTAGCAAACTACATGTCTTGGTTTATCACAGGCAGCTAATAATCAATATCCTTCAGGCAGGGTTCCCTAATTTTAACCACCTATGTGTATGTCAGCTGTGTTGCCTACTTTAGACAAGGTCTTTCCATTGTAAATGAAAATATATGAGTATCTCCAAATAGCACTTCACCTTGCTGGTTTTTATGGTAGAAAGAATTGCCTTTCAGATGTGCCCACCATATTTTAATTAGAGCTTGAAACAGATAAATAGCACATAAACTTTTAGACATTTCTTAATCAGGCAGTTATAATGAGTTTTCCAGTTCCTTTACTCATCTTGATGCAATGACAAGCAGCAAAATAAGTAACCAGGTGTGCCTTATGGTGCAAGTCTTTCTAAAATGTGTTAGAAGGCCATTTACTTTGATTACAGGTGAGCGTTGAATGCAGTTTACCTTTGACTATAGCTCTGTTCAGTTGTAAGAGCAAGTAAATTCAAAATATATTCAACTTCTTTAGCCCCTAAACTTTTATTCCTTTTCACCAAATGTCTTCCAGCAAGCCCCACTAATCTTATACCTTGGCAATGAAAAAGTTGTTTTTCAGAGTTCAAGAGTTTCGCCAATCAGCTACTGTCATTTTGTTTTCTGCACCAAGTCGCCTTTAGCTAAAACTATATCCCACTGTCCTGAGACCTTAATTGTTGAATGGTTCTGGCTGCAGCTCATCTACTTAATTTTTCCATTGCACTTAAACAAGGTGTGGTTTGGGTTTTGGTTTCGTTTTTTTGTTGTTGCTGATGTTTTGGTTTGTAGTTCTTGGGGTTTTTGGTAGGTTTTTGCTTTTTTTTTTTTTTTTGTTTTTTTTTGGTTTTTTTGTTTTGTATAGGAACTGCTTTTGACTGGTGCTTTAAGGTGCTGTGTCGGCTGATCCCTTAACTTGTCCCATTTTAAGAAGTTTTGCAATGAGTTTTCTTTGCTTCTAAAATTTATAATTTTGTTTTCGCTAGAATCCTCTAAGAATACTGAAGTGATTAGTCCAGACTGAATGCAGCAATGAAACAAGTGCTGACTGAGTCATAGCTAGTCAATGTCTGAACTGACAGCCAAAATTTTAGAGCTTTAAACATTGCTTCTGAAAAGAAGTAATCAGCCATCACTACACTCTGGGAAGTAACCTCATCAGAAAAACAAATTTCTACTCTTTATGTTCTTATTTGACTTCCTTTGTGCTCTACTAATAGCACGTAGGGCAATCTAAACTGTGGAACATGGGGGTATGTCCCACTGTCTGGCTCCAACTACAAACTCCAGCTGCATTCCAGCTTCATATCTGGTAGAGAGCAAACATTCATCCCTTTCCCTTTCTTGTTTATGAAAGCATAGGGAACAGGAGGTGACTTATTTGTGTCTCAGCCACACAGACAATGCTCACAAATTCTGACATGAACGAATTTTTTTAGAAACTATGAAAACATGCCTTGCAATTTATCAGGCAATAACAAGAGCCAAGGGCACACCATGAGAAATAACGATTAAGAACAGACAGAGAAATGGATCAGTAAAATGTTAAGAATACTAGCAAATTAAAGAAAGAGCAGCCAGTCAGTCTCATAAAATGAACCAAAGAAATATAGTTGCAAACATGATTAACTTATCTTCTTTGGGCAAAACTGAAAGCAATTATGTTTAAAAAAAACCCCAAACTTGACATCCTAATTAAGGTACTCCTTTTAAGATTGATGGTGAAAACAAGAATGGAAACTCTTAGGACTGCTGAATTTGGAACTGTGCTTCATCTGAATTATTTGGTTTACTTATATGGAAGAAATAGAGGTATATCTGCTTTTCCCAATTCTGCTTTCTGCTCTGCAGATTGCAGTTCATTCTGTGAGAGTCAGCAGTAGTTTAACCAGCCAGTGTGTGGAAACATTTTAGAGTCCAAATATTTCCAAACTAATTTTAGGAAAAAGACCAAAGATCCAGTATTGGGAATGTATTTGCCTTGACTCTTAGCTTTCACTGGGTGACTCAACTGCAAGGTGGGCTAGCCTTTGCCATCTGGAGGTGCTATGGAGAGTACTTGAGTCTTCTGTCTTCTCCCATGTCTTTAAACAGAAGCCATGATGGCATAAATTACAAGACTGGCAATGGATACAAAAAATTCATAGACTTTTATGGTGCCATTCAAGCTACAGGACCTTAGCTTGGTTTCAACACTAGCAAGATAAAATCTTTTTCTGGTAAGAGAGGCCTTTCAATTAGTATTGCAACAAAAGTAATCTTGTTGGAATATTTCCCATGAAAGAAGACTTCTCTTTCCAATCAGAGTTTGAGTTGATGAGGAAATCTGCACGATGAATATGGTCTTCAAAACCAGTGGCATACATGAGGAATTCCAGCTTAAATGTACAAGAAAAAGTTGCACTTCTTGCAACTGTATCCAGCTTCTCATACCTTATATCTATATCTTTCTATCATCTATCTCTATCTCTATCTCTATCCCTATCCCTATATCATCTATCTATCTATCTATCTATCTATCTATCTATCTATCTATCTATCTATCTATCCTTTTGTATATATCACTTTACAGAAATATACAGAAATTAATAAGCAATATCTGGATACTCTTTCTGGAGCCAACAAATCACTCAGCATATGTCAGAGATAGGGAAAATGAAGTATGGCCAAGTGGCTGACATTGAGATAACTGTGCTTCTTCAGGCAAGGTGATTCTTGCTGCAACTCTTATCTAAAAGATGATGGAAGACTGTGGGATAAGAGGACTTAATATTGTGAGTGGATCTATGAGCCTTATTCTGTGCAGGTTGCTTCATAGTTGAGAGAAAACTTCAATTTGCCAATGAAGATACAGAATGGACTGCTTTAATGGATTTGGATCAGTTAAAAACTGAAAAGTTAGACTAGTTGTATACTAATGATCTCATGTCATGATGATCCTTTGTGGAGAATCCCTTGTCTAGTCCCAGGCAAGTTTAACATAGAGTTTCTGAGACTGCTGGGTCTGTGTGGAAATAGCACCTCGGCTATGCATATGATGGGATTTAGTAGTCCAAAAGCAGTTCACTCAATATCTTTTTTTCCATTTAGTGGGCTGAAAATGTCAATCTGATGATTTTACCATAGCCTGAATTATGCAACAATTGTCCAAGAATGCAAAGAAGAGGAAACCACTGACTTCTCACTCCAGATACCCACAGAACCTAAGGTTGAATTTGGTCACGTGCATGTATGTGCTATGTCTACATTGCCTGCTGAGTCAGGAAGCTCAGTGCAAACCATGCATCTTGCAACTGCTGCAAGCCAACTCCTTCCTGGCTTGCCAGTTATCTGCATTGCTCTTTAACCCAGACAAACGGCATGGAGATCATCTCAGGGATAAAGTTCAAACTATCTCTCTGGACTTTTAAAATCTATCCATATCTTAAGGGACATCCTGCTGAAAGACTTGAAAAGTACACAACTAACCTCTTAGTGAAAGAATATTACCCACACACTTGTTGCTTCTTTGAATGACCTTGATGGTTTTAGGAAAATAATAAAGAAGGAAGACTGCATTAGAGCTTTAGAAACCTTTGAAAAGCTGTTCTGTCCACAGTGACATAGAGCATTCCAAAGGAGTTTGTCTTACAGGCAGTCACTGCACGGATAGGAATAGCATGTTATCCCAGAAGGTTAATGGAGAAGGGCCCCTGATCTATTTGTGAATCAGAGGCTGTTCCCACGGGAGAATACTTGCTAAAGGAGTGTTTAGATATTAAGTGAGAAAAAAACTGGTAAAATATTTTTACTGAAGATGTAAGTTCTTGTCCAAAATAACCACTCCCTTTCCTGAAATTAACAAGTGCAATTAGGGCATTAATAACCAGATTAATAGGCAGTATTAGGAAGGCTCCTGGAAGCATATCTAGTAATAGGTGGACAACTGCACGTTCAGTTAGAGAGACTTGTCAGACTATATGGGCATTTCAAACAGGATGGCAGAGTGCTTTAGGCCCTACATCTAATGTTAAGAACAAAGAAACTACAGAAAACCCACTAAAAATAGTGTTGTTTTGCAATGTGCTTATTCTCTGTGCCCCACTTGGAAGGCAGAAATAACAGTGGATATCTGGGAGCTATCTGGGAGCAAATAGCTATTTCTTCATAAGAAAGTAAATGGGAAACAACAGGGAGGCTGGTGTCAATGTCTGTGAAAGTAACACCTTTCAAGTCCAGTCACTGTGGTTTAGATCAGCCTCAGCTCTATTCAGAACCTGAACCTAAACTCAGGTATTTAATTTTGAGGGTGTGTGAAGATTGAGTTGAAGCATGGTAGGTAGATTTTCTTTCTGTAGGAAACATCTAAAGAGTCAGATGTTGACTCTGTACATCTGATTTGGTCTGAACTCCAGAAATTAAATAATATTTCAATATATTTATAAGTTAATAGGTTGTAGCAATTTTTTTAAAGTCTCTCCTATAATAAAAAGGACATTAGAGATGTCCTACAAGTTTCCTTTTTTTCATTAGAAGATAAACTTATTTAGAACAAGTTTTCAGGGTAGGGTCTTTGGAGTTTGTCCTTTTCCCATTTCCCTTTGGGATTCATTAATTCACTGCTGCTGACTGTATCCTTCTCATGACTGGATTCCTGGGTAATACCTCCAAGAAAGACAAATAAACAACTGTTGTCACTTCTTTTTTTGAAGAACATGTCACATTTTTTCCTTTTCTCTACAGCTTTTTTTCCTGAGAGAGCTGTCAGGTAGATTTCATGTTCTATTATGCCTACTACATTTTTTTCTTGCAAAAGTGACATCCCTTAGTCACAGAAGAATCTCAGCTTTTGCTCTTAAAAGATGACTGGGAAGAGATTGTTATGCTAAAAATTGCATCAGATTTAAAACTAGTGAATATGATGGCATAAATTTCATGGGGTAGTTCAATGTAGTTCACACTGGCTCCTTATTCTGTTGCTTTTCAGAATAAATGCAATAAAATTTTTATGTTATCTTGAGAATAAATCAAATGCAAACCAGAATGTTTTAAGGTGAAATGAGCTTAGGTGAATAGAGGTTTCATAATCTGCTGTGTTTCTACATACATCTGCCAGTTGCCTTTCCTGTTACAGAGTTTAAGGAAGTATTTGTCTTGGAAAGAGGAGACATTCAGCCACCATCTGGAAACAAGCTGTGAGAAAGCACCTTTGCCACAAAAAAAAAAAAAAAAAAAAAAAAAAAAAAACCAAAACAAAAAAAAATTTTAAAGGGGAGGTCAACTGATTCCAAAAACCGCACCAAGAACTCTCACTTAAATGGAAAAGAATGGCAAATATGTAGAGATGTGTGTCCAGCATAATGGGTTTTAAGCCATCACACACGGACTTCTGGGGACTGTAAATTCCTTCTAAATAATAAAAGCTCCAAGGTAATTTTAAAAAGCAGGATGATTATTTCCCAGTGAGCTTTCATTGCTCTATATGCTACTGGAAAATGGCTAAGCTTCCAAAAGTAGAAAAGGTTGAAAATGACATCTCAAGTATATTAACTCACCATTGTGGGGACATTTGAACTGATCCTGTCTTTGGAGTAGCTGTATTCAGTGGCAAGGTCATCCTTTGACTGTGGAGCACTTTTAAGAACCAGAAGGCTCTGAGTTTGTTCCAGGTAGGACTGCTGGTCTTAAAATAGAATTAAGGAAAAAAAATAAAAAGAGAAAAGGATTAAAATAAAAAGAGAAAAGGATTAAAATAAAATAAAATTTCTAACATTAACTCTTCACTAAATACTTTTGGAGCCTTTATAAAATTTTGTAAACTTTGAGAAGACATAAACAGTAACTTATATGTGTTCTTGTAAATCTGTGGTAAAATAAAAGAGGGCCACAGTGATCTTGGCCACGGTATTTAAATGTTACCTCAGTCACAGTCTATGTGTTATATTGCCTCCACATCAGACATATCCATACATCAAGGGGCCAGCCCTAAGCAGTGCAGATTCGAGGTGGTTAGTGCCATTTGTCCTTGGCTTCCCATCCTTGTAGGTAGGTGAACAGTATGGGCCAAGTTATTGTTTAAATGGATTTATTTAAATGCTATTAAGAGCAGTGTTAAATACTCTTCTGTTAGGGACCAAGTCAAATACATAATACATATTTTGTGGCTGCTTTTATGGTTTCCTTTATCATCTTATCCACTTGCAGTAAAATGTATGTAGCAGACAGGAAGCTTGCAGAGCATCAGAGAGTACCTGAGAAAGATTTTGCTTGAAAGTAGGCACCAGCAATCTCTTTTCTGAAGAGAACTCTGCTGGGTTCACGTTTTTCTTTCACAGACTAACCTAATGATTAGCACAGTTGCCAAGGAAATGAGAGATCCGTATCCCATTACCTCCTCTAGCTGAAAGAGCTGTAAAGCAAAACTTCCTGGGAGAATATACCAAAAGACTTGGATATTTGGATAGTCATCAAATCTACCTTTTTTCCTCTAACTTCCTTTTTCTCAAGAGCCACGTGAAAATAGCTGAAGGATATTTAATTTTGGAGCTTAAGGTATAAGGCACCCTCTGGTATTGCAGAAGACCACAGTTCAAGTCATAGGATATTTTCTGTATTTTCTCTAATGCGTATTTCACTGAAACTCCATGTCTTGCAACAGAAATGTAATTTTGAGGATTTTTTTTTCCAATTTTTTCCCTAGAATATATTAAACCTACAGAAACAGTTTAGTTAACTAAGAATTTATTCTTTGAGATTTGCAAACAGCGCTTGAGCCTCAAAATCCCATGATGTTTCATTTCCCGTGCTGTGATAGTCTCTTGATTTCTTCCTCTTTGTCTCATGTCTTGGATAATAACTGAGGAGAACTTAGGTGTATCTGTCACCTTGGGAAGTCAGCTCCCATTCTCAGAGTTCCAAGAGTTCTGGGCTTCCTCACATAAAATTCAGTACTATAGTGAAGAGTTACATAATGTCACAGAATATCACAGCATTTTCAACCTCTGTCTTAATTATGAAGCTGTAGACTGTGTCCGGAATTCCCTGACTTGGGTCCAAAATAGATAAGAGACTGGGTGAGTAGTATCTATAGTACTTGCCAAGAGTTAAAAAGAAATTTTTCTGGTAACTAGAAAAGGCAGCACTGATGATGCTACAATATTAGCAGTGTACAAGAACATGTTCTCTGGGTGTATTCATAATCCAAATAATTACCAACAATGGGAGTGGAGTTTGTTACAAACTTTACTTAATTGCAGTCCACTTCTATTCACATGCACATTATGCCCTAGACTTTAGTGAGTTTTAATTAAACAGAACATTTAAAGATTGCAGTGAGTGTTTTCAAGAAAATTCCATTAAATAATGTTGCTTTTGAGAAGGCTTTTTCCTGTTCATAGTCTCACGAGCACAAAATGCAAACTTGTTCATAGGTAAAATGGCAGATCTTTGCCCTTTTGGAGGATAGTCATGGAATCAAGAAAATGGCTGTCTTTGCTAAAATAATTGTTGTGTCTTTCCCACCCAGTACAAAAGAACACAAAAATTCCTAAAGAATAGGTTCTTCAGTGAATTCATTGGGAGATATTTTTCTCTCCATCTGTTTAAAGAAGAAACTAAACATATGAAGGAAAAAGAAAAAGGTATTATCTGGAGTATGTAGGTTTTTAAAATAATGCACAAGATTTCAGTGAATTTTAGCTCTCTGGAAAGTTTGAACAATCTGCTGTTCCCTTGTTAACATAATGAGGAATAAGGAAAGCAGGACACAACTGCTATATTTCTTAGGGTACCCATTTGGGATAATTTTTTTGTCTTCAAAGAAAACCCTGCCTGCATTTCCTTTCCTCACAGAAACTGTTAAGCTCAGAGCGAGCATTGCTATGGTGATAACGTATTGACTTTTTCTCACAGAGCAGAGAAATGGAATCCCTCCTATGTCGGAAAAAGATGCATTATTTTTTACTGCTTACCTGTGACTGGTGCCTCCAATCTCTGCCAGGAAAGGATTTCAGAAACAGTAATTGTTATATTTTTGTTTTCAACACAAGAAAAGTTACATCAGAAGCAAACAAAACAGCATTACTAACAATTTTAAAAATTAAGGCCAAGAATAGCTGTGAATAATGAAGTGGTAGAAACTATCACTTAAATTTTCAGGTTTCACTGTGAGTCATTGTTCAGAAATAAAAAAGAGAATAAATCAGTTTATGCTACAGATAATTCATTTTGATCTCAGGGGAAAATTACTTTAAAAAAGACAAATGTAGCAGGAAAGAGGCATCCATTGTGTAAATGGGAGCTCAGCTGCCCTCCACCTTCCTCATCAGGCCTGTTTCCTTCTTGTAATCAAAATAATGAAAAACCACTATGACACAGAGAGGACTAGGATAGGTGTGTTTGCCACAAACATGTTCTTGACAGCTGTGTAGCAATAGTTTCTGGGCTTTTTTATTATTTCTCATCTTTGCCAAAGCCAGAGAGACACTTTTGCTCTATACAGGAAAGGGGATGTGCAAATTGTCATCTCAGTGGCTATTGAGATTGGTGTTTCTGCTACTGAATTTTCCCACTATAAACCTACACCTGAAAATTACTTAATATAGAGGAAGAGCACCCTGCAAAAAAAACCAAGAAAAAAATAGAAAAAGAAAACGAAAAGTTTTTTTAAAATTTAACAATTTTAATCTTTTAAAATTGACTCAGAAACTGATCTACCTGTAGACTTTCCAGTCTTATGCAAAACGATTTGCCAATTTGCTTTTGTTGAATAGTGAGAGTAAAGGAATATTCCTTGTTCCTGCTAATTCCTAGTAAAGTGATGCTAGTGGTTTTGGTATTATCAAAGACAGATAAAATATGATAATGTATAGTTGGAAAGACTGTTTAGAATCAAAGTTTCACATTTTTCAGAGCTTTCTAACTATTTAGACAATTTTGAAAATTCTAGATGGGCTTTTATATGATTATGGAGGATATGGAGCCAGGATATTTTAAAAATTCAGAAAATCCTTCAGATTGCAACTCTGAAGTTTCTTTCACCTGCAAATAGGAGAATAAATAAAAGGTGGTGATCTTATATCAGTCTATTTCAATATAATGTAAAATATGATTCAGACTATTTCTCATATGATTTCCTTTGAAACTGTATGAGAGTAGAAGGTTGGAGGAATACAGGGGAAACTGTAGAGTTTGCTTCTACATCTGAAATTTAAAAAAATTCTAAAGATCATTTTATTGAAAAGATCCATTTGAATATAATTTTGGTTTTCATCTGATAGTACATTTGGAAATTAATTATTTAGAACTAAACATGAAAGTATTAATATCTGAATTTTACATGACTTCATTAAAATACAGTGTAGATTATACTTTCTAATAATTTTCAAAGTATTGGTATTTCTTCATAAATACTCATGAAACAATTTCTAAGCACAGTCAAAACTTAATTCCTGAAATTTAACATTTGAGGCAGAGAAGAATTCAATTAAAAACTATTTAGCAGTAGCCATAATTATGGAGGCATCAATAATATTAGCAAATGTAAGAGAAATCAACCTTTTTTATTTATCAGTATATGTTCAGTTTTAGTGCAAGCATTTTAAAATGCACTGTCAAACCCATCTATGAGAATGGCCAAAGTGAAGACCTAGGGAACTACACACTTACTGTTTTACTTCAGGTTTTTTTGAAAATAATGGAATTAGTCCTCCTGGAAAATACTACCCTCCAAATGAAGTAGGTGATTGGGAAAAATCAGCACAAATTTACCAAAGGTGAATCACACCAGATTAATCTGAACACCTTCTAGAGCAACATAACATCTGTCAGCATGGAGAGAGCATTGGATATTGTTTGCCTGGACTTCAACAAAGCATTTGACACTGTTTCCCGCAGTGCTCTCCCAGGCAAACTGGCAAGATACAGATTGATGTGTGATCTGTGAGACGTGCAGCAAAGTGGCTGACAGGCTGCACTCAGAGGGTGGTGATCAATGCCTTTTACCCAGGCTAGCACTTTGTTCCCAGTAGGGTCCCTTAGGGATCCAGGCCGGTAAACATCTTCATAAATTATCTGGATGAAGGGAATGAAAATTTGCTCACCAAGTCTGCTGATGATGCCAAACTGAATGGTAAGGTGGGCTTGTCAGAAGGGAGAGCCCTTTGTCAGAGACAGAGATGAGCAAGAAGACTGGGCCAGCAAGAACTGTATGAAATCTAACAAAGGCAAGTGCAAGGTCCTGTACCTGGGATGACATAACCAAAAAACCCAGCGCAGGCTGGGATCTGTGTGGCTGGGAGCAACATTTCTGTGAGAGACATGGGGGTCCTGGCGGACAACAATATGAGCATGAGTCAAGCTGCAGCAACAAAGGCAAATCAAGTCCTGAGCTGCATCTCCATGGGGGCTTTATTAGTGGAGATAAAGATGTGGTCACCCACTGTGTTCAGCAGGTATTAGGCCACATTCAGAGTACTGTGTCCAGATGTGGTATTCACTATTCAAGAAAGATGCAGACAGGCTGGAGAGGGTCCAAGGAAGGGCCAGGAAGATGATTGAAAGGCTAGAGAACACGTCCTGTTGGGAAAGGTTGAAGGAGTTGCATCTTTTCACCCTGAAGAAGAGAAGACATAGGAGGGACCTCACCGTAATATTCCAGTACCTAAAGAGGACAGAGTCTCTCTTCTCTAGGAGACATATGGAGAAGACTGGGGCAGTGGGTACAAGTTACACCAGGAGAGGTTTCATCCTGACATAAGGAAGAAATGGTTTTAATGAGACCAGTCAGTCCCTGGAACAATCTGCGCAGGGATGCAGTAGAGTGCTCATCAAGGGAAGTTTTACTCAAGATGCAATGCAACAGGATTCTAGACAATATCACCTAGGCTCCCTTTCCCATTAAAGGCTGGATCAGGTAATATTTCATGTTCCCCTCCTGAAGACTGTGACAGCCTGCTTATTTAGTTGTCTTGTACAAACAACAAGTCAAATTATTCCCAGGTATCTTGTAACTGATAGTATGTTTCAGTGAGAAATTGAAATTGAAAGAGTGTCTAACATTAGATGCAAAACTAACTGAAGCAGCTATTAAAATACTTTTGCAACCTTGTTTGGGGAAGAAATGGAATATTTCCACTTTTTATGGTAGGGCAGACATATCTAATGAATCTAATATAACAAGTGAATTATTTTTATTAGCTCATCTGTAGTAATTCTGTGTCACAAAATTCTTGGTCAAGGACACTGAATGTTATCATTCTGATCATGATGGATGCTATAAATCATGAAATCTCACTGAACTCATTATATTAGAAACCTGAATCTCTCCTGAGAGAAAGGCATTGCCTGGTAACATGAGCTCTTTATTATGAATCAGAAATGTCTTTATTTTGCCTCACTGGACTTCAGTGCTTTCCACTTAGTCAGTGTGGGATCTATCATGAATCAGAAATGGAGTATTTGTCAACAATGCAATGATGCTTTTAATTTTAAAGTGTAGTGGTATGTAATAGTAGGATCACCATGTCCTGTGTTGGTCACTGTGTTCTTCTAATTTCCATCTTCAGTGACCTGAAAGTCCCTTGTAAAGACAGACTATTGTAGGAAATGAACAGCAAAGACAAGAGATGTTTAATTGCCATGGGTTGCAATAAAGAAATTTATAACTGAATATGAGGAGCAAAAATTTCAGTGAAAATTGTTAGGCACTTGAATAGATTGCCAAGAAATGTGATGAAATTTCCATCCACAGAAGTTTCCCCTTAACAACCCAATATACTTTTCCATTCTGTTCACGCTGCTGTTAATGCTGCTGTTAATAAGACAAATTCATCAATATGTTTTTGGTTAAAAAAATAAGATCTACTCTTCCCTAGGAGTACAAGAAAGATCTTAGAGGTACTTTCCAGAACTTCACTTCTATGAATCATTGAAGGGTAGCTCTACAAAACATAAATTGCGTTTTGCAGGATGTAGATGTTGGGTTCCTTGATAAATATTAAAATTTCTGCATGCAAATAAGACATAAGGAATAAAGCTTTGTCTGGAGCTCTGGAGTATTCGGGCACCTAAGAACTGGAGTCACAAAAACCAATGTGTGGATGCACACTGTGAAATGTAAATAAACATAAACATATACATCACAGGTAAATCCCATTTTAAGTTTAAGGAATTTATTCAGCCTTGTCAGAACTTGTGATATGTTCAGTTTCTGCCCATAGTAGGGACCTATTGCAGAGTTGTGTGCTTATGTAAATATTACAGAGCAAAGGTAGAAACTAGACATTAATGTGCTCTTTCTTGGCCTTTTCTTTTTTTAATTTTTTTTTGAATCAGTTATTCCATTGTTAGTATACTCAGCAAGGTTAAATAAGACGTTGTAAGAATTAATGCCAAGTCAGCATTTCTAAAGTGCTTTGAAGATAAAATACAATATAAAGCATTAATTGTCAGTACTAATTAACATCCCACCAAACATGACTCACTGACTGGTTTTTCAAGTCTTTGAATGGTTGTCAGCAACCTTCTGGAAAGCTTGAAAACCTTTTTCTCATAGACAGAAAGTGAGAGCTGGAAAGCATTGATGTAAAGCCAGTGAACAGCTCTGGGCTTATCTGACTCCAGTCAGTGAATATTCAATGTCAGGTGAATCAGGGGCTGAGCTTTAATTTGGGACCACACTCCAAGCCGCGTAGGTAATCATTAAACAAATGTATGGGGTCAGGCTCATAACTCATACAATTATATGAAATTAAATATTCTCTTTTCTAGGATCTATACCCCGTGAGTCTGCTCAGTAGATACAATTGGATCCCTGGCTTCTATCCCTGAAGATATTTTTCAGATGAGAATGTTTAACTTATTCCCATGCAAGTCCAGTTGCATAAGAGAGTCCTGTCTCTTATCTTAGATTTTTTATGCAGCTAAGGTAGGATAAAACCTATCAATTTTAGGGGTGTTTTCTGTGTATGAACTAGGTGCTTTAGATCTAATTGTAGTTTATCTAGAGCTAGATATGATTGATAGCTATCCAGAGCTGGACATGTATTCAGATGATGAAGTGTGGTTGTCGACCGCAGGATGAGATCAACAGCTTTCTCAAGTCCAGTGACTGGGCCAATTATCTCTCTGTTAAAATAATAGAAGCCCTCAAACTTCTCTTAAATATAGAACATCTACATTATTGAAACAGACTTGAGCAGGCTGAATACAATCTGTGTCTATCAGGCAAGTTTATGTTTAATATCCCCATTGGCCTAATCAATAACAATTGAACTGCATAAGCACGTGAGAAGAATTAATCCCTTCTCAGAATATGATAGAAGGATCTTAATGAGACAGAGTTGTTAGTGATGCCTCTCCTTATTCTATTGTCAGAGTGTGCTGCGTGATGTTACCCTTCCATGCTGGAGAACTTGGGAAGAAGCAGCTGGTTTTCTTGAATACTATCCTCTCCCTGAGGGATTCAAATCTGTATCTCTAGAGAGTCAGCCTCAACAGTGGATGGTCTGTTTTGAGAGCAGATGCTTTCCACCTCATTTCCCAAAGAGGTGCCAACTATTGCAGCGAGAACTTCAAAGTTTATTGCACCATAAAAATGTAATTAAGTTTCTTCCTGGGCAAACCATATAACCATTATGTTGTTTTACAGGAAATGTCATTCCATTTTGTGAGGAACCTGATCCCATAATTTATCACTCGGCATGTATTTTTTTATCAATTAGCTATTCCCTGATATAACATTTGATAGCGTGACACTTCCACTGACCTATTTCAAAAGACAGGAGTTGCCACACCTACATTTTGTGCCTGCACTTAGCTTTCACTGCCTTGGAGAGCCTGTCATAGACAAAGGCAGAGCACAGCTTAATTGCTGGTCACAGACCGGCTTGGGCCAAATCACTTGGCTTTTTAAGACTGTTGATGTTTTAGGCATGTATTTAAACTCAGAACATGCAGAGTTTAAATTGTTATGCAGAAACTGAGGAAAGATTATGAGAATCTCAGATTTGGATTTATATGTGCAAGTATATATGCAAGTGCTTTTTAGGCTTCTGCCCAAGATGTTATCATAACTACTAAAAATAATTCATGACATCTGTCTGCAGGCACAGTTTTAAATTACAGCTGCTTCTCATTCATAAACTTTCACGTGTATTTGTGTGTGTGCGTGTGTGTGTGTGTTCAGGGTAAATACATTCTTCAAACCTTTATTGATTTCTGAGGTGAACAGACCTGACAGTAAGAGGAGACAGAGCTGCTAACTACTGCAAGCTTCCAAAGACTTAATGTACTTTCTATAATCCATGAGAGTATGAAAAAACTGGCCTTAGCCTATTAATTATCAGCATCAACACATAATATATAAATTAAAAATCACAGAATCACGGAATGGGTCAGGTTGGAAGGGACCACAGTGGGTCATCTGATCCAAGCTCCCTGCTCAACCAGGGTCATTCTAGAGCAAAAAATATAGGACTCAAGATATAAATCAAATCATGCATTTCTTTTGACCAGTGGTTTTTCAGACAAGCAAATTTTTGGCATTGTTCCTGAAGGAGAAAATGGAAAAAAAATCAGAATGTCTGTAATAGGGGAAGTTCAAGAAACAGCTTACAATGTTAAGACTCTAGAGGCTTTGAAAGGAAATGCTGTTACAGGCAGAGGCTGTAGGCAATAAACATCCTAATTGTTTAGAGTTAGGGGTCTTAGATGCCTTTAGGCATCTGTGACAAGAAAGTGAAGCTGCTGACCTGGACATCATGTGCTTGGAAAGGAAGGAATTTGAGGCTTCAGAATAGCAACCAGTGTATCTGACTTCATGAAGCATGATGCTACAGAGTAGAAGGCATTTATAGAAATGTACCTGAGTTCTGCCCTTCTCTGAAGCTCTGGTGCCTTCGCAAGCTTCATAGAATGTCTTCTTATGCTACAAGTGCCCAGTCTTGAATTCCATGTAAAAAATAGTGCATATGTCACAGTGTCCTGTGCAGGGCCAGGGATCAATAATCCCTGGAGGTCCATTCCATCTCAGGATATTCTATGGTATCTATTTTTTTTCTAACAATCAAGTAGGTAAATTTTATTTAAATAGATATAATGTAGTAGTATAGGCTGAATTATTTTACTGTTTCATATTTTAACCCATAATTTGGGATTATATCCAAGGCCATCTGGAAAATTAGAGTTGGATGGATTTACCTTCATAGATTAATTAGCGTATTTTTATATGTGGTAAAATATATATGTATTGTTTTTGTGATGGCCACCAAAATGAAAACCAAATGTGACAGTACAAGCTTTGTTGTCACATTTGCAGTTTCTATAACTCACAGCCATTCATGTTCTTGCTTACAGATTGCTAAGGGGATTATTGGGTATTTTGTTAGTTTGTTTTTGTTTGTATTTTTGTTTGTGCTTGTTTGCTTGTTTTGTTTTTGTAGTTGTTGGGGTTTTTTTGTTTGTTTCGTTGGAGTTTTTGGGGGGTGTTGTGATCCTATTTTATAATAGTTTTGACCATGTCATATCCGAGAGGCTAATCAAAGAAGGATGAGTGCAGAAGACATTTAATTTACGCAAGTTCTCATGGTGCAAGTTAATACAGATTCCTGTCAGGCTTTTCTGGGAACTGTCTGGATCTGCAGTAATATTCCAGTTTGGGATGCTGATGGAACTTGAAAAAAAATAAAATATCTGTTGAGAAAACTGAAAATAAATAAACTACTTGAAAATATAAAACATAAAGTCTTAAAAGGAAGAGGTGGGATGATCCTCTTGTTGTCAGTGAGGCTGCAAAATCATATTAGCAAGCATAACATGTAGGGGCAAAAATAATGATGTCAAAGAGTTGTTCATTAGTCACTTGTTTTGAAATAGAAGGAGCTGTGTACAGAAGGAGCTGCAGTCATTAAAAAAAGACCTCTTATCTTACCTGGAAGTGATAACAAGGGCTGACCTTATAGTAAAGCAAAGCTTCTTTAGAGACATATGGAAGTGAACTGCTGAAGAATTAGTAAAAAAAAAAAAAAGAAAAAATTAAAAAACATCTCAGTTATTACCTAAAAATAAAAAGCGCTAGTTGAGATATGAAAGATAAAATACAGTACAGAATGAGCAACTCATTTACCTTAATTAAAGAAAGATGACGTCTGAAATGAGCTTGAATCTTACTGTGAAGACCTTCCAATACATATAATGTACTTCCATAAAGAGAAAAACATGATATTCATGGTACATTACATTTTTATTTCTTCAGTTTTCTACTTAAAGAAGAAATATCTTCCCCAAGAATTGCATAAAGACATTCTATTGCAAATACATGTTTATATAATTATATATATGCACATAAATATCTCCCACCAGAAAGGAAAATGAGTCATTTAGATGCTAGTATTAGCACTTCTGAGCAAAAGTTTTAGGCATGTATGTCTTAAAGAATCATCATCAGATTTCACTATCTTAACTGTTACTGCTGTCTCAGATTTCATGATCACTGACTCACTGATTCAAGCCAAGAGCTCCTATTTCTGAGGGGTGACCTCACTGTTGGGATGTGAGGGGGATGGTGGTAAAAGGCATTTCTTTCAAAGCTCCACTATTTACTTGGCAGAAAATAACTCAAGATTTATTATGCTACTGAGAAATAAATAAAAGAGCAACTTTGAATTTAGCAATATGGTTAGGAGCTGGAAGGCAGAGACTGGTATTCCAGTGACTGAGCTGCTTACATGTGCTAAGTAGGTATGGGCCAGTTCTAGGTGTTTATGTACCTCTAATAGTCTTCTGAGCTGGGAGATGGTGGTGCTTAAAGAGAAAACATTATTTTCATATTATTTTTTAACATTATTTTTATATATATTTCCATTATTCAGATTGAAGATGGAGGTATGGAGACACAGCCTACTGTGAATTGAATTAGAGCAGTTTGGGAAGTTAGCGCTGAGCCCTAAGAGCAGTAGTGTATTTTTCCCAAGGTTTCTTAAAAACAACTAAGGCAGGCTAGCTCAAGTAAACTAGAATTCAAGTGTGTTTTCATATAACCTAAAACTAACTAAGAAGGTGGTATCTTAAACAACTGGATTTTTTTTCTGTAAGATTGTATATGACAGTCAGAAAACTTTTATAGCCTTATTATCAGACAGGTATTCATAGGAACTGATTAACACTGAAGAGCACTGACAAAGACTTATTCAAACATCTCCCTTAACCCGAGAGTTGGAAAATGATCTTTTTCTTTGGCTGTACAGCTTGTGTATTAGGCAAATTAAGCCTTTTAATTTGGAAAAATATTTCTCAAATTTTCAGTTGATACGGGCATTACTTTCATTACAGCTAGCTTGGCTTCCTTGGCAACACTTGGCAATAAGATCAATATACTTTCCTAAATAAAAGTTTCTGTGTTAGTTCTTCATAGGTCACAGAGAGATAAATAATATGCATTGCAAAACAAAAGAAAATAGATAAAATAGTCGATCCATATGATAAGAAACCTCACCTTCATTATGCGATATGTTTAAAAGTTAGTATAAAGTTCAGTGATACTAAATTTTGGGTTCTGAGCATGATCAAGTCAGAACCTTTTGTATGAAAAACATTGGTATTTCAGATTTCATAAAAACCAGCAAAAAATTAAAAAACAAAAAAATCTCAAAATTCCTTCCTCAGTCAGAACTGATTAGGGCCACTGGCTTAAGGTTCTTACATTTTCATTAAACTGTATGATATAAAAATTAAAAATATATTCCTTACAAATAAAACATCATACTAATTTTAGTGTCAAGTCATTGAATGGAATGGATTGAACCCCTTCTCCTTCTTGCAGTTCTATTTACTTTCTTTATTTTCCTTTCCTTCCTTGCATTTTGAATTTTTTCTCTCTGTCACTCTTTCTGACACATCTTATTTTCCCATTCAGAGTCTATCTTTGACTGTATATGTCTTCCTGACAACCCCTCAACTACAAATGAGTTATTGAGAGCACATTTTAGTGTTATTTGTATTTTTTAATTCAATCCTGTTACCCAGTTTTCCATGTAAAGTCCTGACTTCATTGTTACTCCTTTTGGTCCCAAACTTCCAGTGAACTTGATATGTGCAAAATTGGTTCCTAAAATTGAAATTATAAACAATACCATAGACAACCTGGGACACTGGGAAAGTACAGAATAAAACTTGTCTTGAGAATAGCAATGAATGAGTAGAGTTAAGTAGCACTGGTAGGGAAAAGTGGATGAAAAAAAAGGCACAAGCTCAAAACAAAGCAGAAGGTGAAATACACATTTCTTGTTCTTTAAATCAGTAGAAGTTTAGACTACAAAAATACATTTAGAATAACAAGGAAAATTAGTGTAGCTGTGAGAACTAGAGAACAGTAATTTCAATAAAGAAATAAAATACTGTACATCAGTCTTCAAACTATTTTGGTACATTTTCATCATTCCAACGTGGCTTAACCTGAGCCAGCAGTCAAGCCCCATGCAGCCACTTGTTCCTACCAGAAGAAGAGAATGGGGAGAAGACTCTTGGGCTGGGATAATGACAGTTTAATAGGGAAAACAAAAGTCTCACATGTAAGCAAAGCAAATATAAGAATTAATTAACTTCTTGCAATGGGCAGACAGGTGTTCAGCCGTCTCCAGGAGAGCAGAACCCATCACATACAAGGATGACATAGGGAAAAAAACACCATCACTCCAAACATCCCTGCTTTTCCTCCTTCTTCCCCCAGTTTATATACTGAGCATGGTGTCATGAGGTCTGGAATATCCCTTTGTTCAGTTGGGGTCACCTGTTCCAGCTGTGCCTCCTCCCAACCAAGCACCTGAACTCCCTCACCAGTGTGTCAGTATAAAATCAGAAAAGGCCTTGGCTCTGTGTAAGCCCTGCTCAACAATAACAAAAACAGCTCTATATTATCAACCCTGTGTTCACCAGAAATCCAAAACAGAGACCCATACCAGCTACTGTGAAGGAAGTTAACTCTACCCCAGCTGAAACCAGCACAAATGCCTAAAGGGATACATGGAGACTTGAATATTTTATGTATTTCAGAGCTACGAAAGTAATTTGGAAGTTTGTCAAGATAGGCAAAACTGACCTGCTTGAAAGAGTTTGCATATGTAAGAATGATGAAAAACATTACATAACTTTGATGTTATGTACAATCCAAAAGTTTCCCCTCTTTAGTACTTAGTTTTGAATTTTGTGTTTACGACAACTGATGTTCTACAAGATATTAGTTCTGATTGGAATACCACCTACACAGATGTTTTATCATTAGCCTATATATTAAAACTTTAATGTGGAAATTAGTTTTTCATTTCTACTGTGACTATTTTTATCAATCTCATTCTTCATACTTTCTCATATTCCAGATTAGCCTCAACAAATCTAATGCACGTGTTAAAAAATACAAGTTAGCAAATACTGGAATAACAGAAGTGTTCCTGGTTATTTTCATTGACCTACCCATGTTCTGAGTGGAACTAATAATGTTATCACAAGTAAGACTCAGATATGTGTCCTACAATTCCAAATATTTGATTTATTTTAATATTAATAGTTTTGTTTCCTCACAATTCATGGGAAGTTGGCATATTACTGTTCTTTTCATGGATAACAGAAAAATAAAGTTGTGGAAAACACAAGCAGAACTCTAAGGAAACCCCCATAAATTAGATAAATATGGTAGACCAGATAAAATTATGAGCAACTTAAGTGTCTGAAAAACACCTAGATTCAACGTTTTCCTTTTTTACTCTTTTTTTTTTTTTAACTTTCTAATCCTCATTTACTGTGCATGCATCTAAGAAGCCTAACAGGACAGACTGAACTATTGATAGTTACCATAGTCCTGATTTTGTTTTAACAATGCAATAGAAGACATTTGATTTTGCACCATCTAATTGTATGATAGAATTGCATCTGGCCTGTATTCTTGTAATAGATTGGGATGAGACCATAAAGACATAAAAGTTTATCAACTTTTAGTTCTATTTTTATTTCCACAAACTAACATTGTGGCACATTTTTACTTGGATAAAATTGTATGCAAACACAAGTGGGTTTATTTTGAAAACATCTTATGTCAAAGCAGCATTAGAATAAAAGATCTGAATTTTAAATATAGATAATGAGCTACTTTTCACTGGTATCTTTACTGACCACTTTGTTTTCCCAGTGATAACAGAAATTTCTGGTGAGGAAATGAGGGTGACAACCCCTGAAAATTGATGGTTTTATAGATCCTTGACTCGTAGAAACCAGGTATGGAAAAGACCTGTCATGGTGAATCATCTAATATAGTTTGTTGTCTGTTAGAACCTTTTTATTATTTTATGTTGAAGCATTTTAGTGGGTTAAGTGAAGGATCTTATAGTTGGCTCCCTTAGGAGAATATTTTGAAGTAGAGTTTTTATTTGGACTTGTTTTGTTTACATATATAATTGCTCATTTTATTTACGCATACAATAACAATGAAATGAGTAGGACAAGATGTGTTAGAATAGGACAAGGAGTTTTTTCCGTGATATTCACTGTCATTGCTACTCTTCCATTTCAACTGTTTTTCTTTATAATTTTTGCAAATTGAGATATGCTTGATTAGTTACCACTTGGTGGGCTTTTGCCTTAACACAAAAAATTATATAGGTAAGTTTTGAGTTTGCACAATCTTTGAAAGAGGCTTGAGGGAGGGGACAGTTTATTCCTGTAATTTCCTAGGGAACTATATAGAAAGTAAATATATTGAAGATGAATATATAGATTTGAAATTATTCTCTTCCTTTATTTATATTCCTGCATAATATTTCTCCTATTTTTTCTTTGTTTAACATTTCTTAACAAGTTATCAAGAGCTATCTGCCTGCTTGGTATCAATATTTTTAATCCCTATACAGTTTTGGAGCTGTGACTCTGTAGGTGCCTTATTGTGGATATAGTCAATATGAGCTGAGGCATGTGAGAAAAGAAATCTGTCTCCAGAATATTTTTATCTTTCTCACATTCATTCTTAATTTTCTATATAGTTTTCTTTTTGTACCTTCCCTAGAACCATTTGTGTTTTATCTCTTTGCTTTCTTCCCCAACAAAGCTGCAGGTGACAGTATATTGCAGCTGCAAGACAGACAAGGAAAATATTGCAATAAGGCCACTGACCTGCTATTGGAGACTAATACCTATATTGTCCTCAACAGCTTTGGGAACATGTGCCTGTATGACAAAGTAAGAGCTGTAAATCCAAGTAAAATAATTGTGAAATACAGGAAAGTAATTTCAAAGAGCGACTTGAATTTGTGAAAATATCATGGATGATTGTGCCCAAGAGAAAAGGGACCTATACTAAAAATACGGCAGGGAAAAAGTCATTTGTTGAGTTTGAATTGCTAACAGAGTAAGCTAACGAAAGGAGTTGGCCAAATAGACTCTATAAAAGCACATTTTCAGTCTTATAATTGAGAAATCATAATTTGTTGAAATGAAGGGGTCTTTTTCATTCATTTCTACTAGCATTACAGGAATGGATACAGTCTGTTAGAAATGCATTTGGAAAGTAAAATGCCATTTATACATATGCCGTATCCTTTTGGACATAGATAATGCAGAATTCTAACCATGTAAGTCTTTGGAGCAAGTATTTATGTGGTCATCCTGAGAGCTTTTTGGGAGTTCACAAATGACAACAAGATAATACTCTAGAAATAGAGAATTTAAATGAGATCAGACTGATGAACATGAGGTAAAAATCTGAATGTGCATATGTTGCTCCAGTAATTCTGAGGAAAAAATTTACAAAAAAATCAAGGAATATCTTTGATCAGTGGGAAAAAAGAGGTGCAATTTTGAGGTAAAAGTTCTTGAATAATTTATCTACTAAGAGTTGTTAAAATCATAACAGAACAGGGAAGTGAGATCCCACTTGGGATGTGGAGTACATTTATGTGCATCAGATAAAATGAAGAGAATAAATGTGATTAAGAGTGGGATGGAGCAGGCAGGTGGGTAACATTTTTCAAATTAAGTAGGAAATTGTGCTTTTTCAAGGGACAAGGGAGAAGACAATGTGCTGGAACCACAGAATAATAGTGGTGGGAAGGCAGATTAATTCATTTACCCAAAGCCCTGGCACTGATAGCTTTATAAGCCCAAGTCATAGACAGTATGGATGTTGTCAGGAGTCATCTTAAGCAGGTAAGTGGCTACATAGCTCCTGGAGTAAAAATGAGAGCTCAGCTGGAATTCCCTTTAGTGCCCATAGCTATTGGTAACAGTCCACATAAGTATATAGATAAATTGAATAAAAATGTGTAACTGCTTATAGGCAGGATGACTTTGTTTTCATTGCCCATAGGTTATGTTCTTAGGGGGATGACTGAACAGAGATGAGGTTCATTTCTTCCACTGGAATTTTCACTGAGGTCATAATAAAGATGAAGGCACGTTCTCAAAGCTGTGGTAGAGAAAAATTTTAGTCTAGATTAGCAAATGATGGCAGCATAAGTTTACAGGTCAGTCTTAAAGGCTTAAAATAGAAAAGAGCAAAGTTACTGTGCCATAATGCTGATAGAAAGGATAAAACTGTATTTTAAACATTTTGGGTGTTTCGTCTAACACAGCACAGTAGATTTAGATGAGTATTGCAAATGATGGTCTTGGTCTTAGTGCACAAATGTAATAATGATTCAACATTCATTGCGAAAAATCAACTCACAGATTTAGAATATTGATAGTATTGAAATTAAAGTTTGGTTTTCAATGGAAAAGAAAGAAGATATTGCCTTTAATATAAAAAATATGTGTAATGATATTCAAACCCTCAAAATGCTCATAGAGCATGTTGAACCTAATCGGTGTCATGGTGTAATCCCAGCTACCAGCCATGTCCCACATGATCACTCATTCACTTTCTTCTGGTGGGATGTTGAAGAGAATTGGAAGATAAAAGTGAGAACACTTGTGGGTTGGGATGAAGACAGTTAAATAGGGAAAGCAAAAGCTGTACATGCAAGCAAAGCAGAACAAGGAAATCATTCACCACTTCCCATGGGCAGGCAGGTGTTCAGCCATCCCCAGCAGAGCAGGGCCCCATCACAGGTAGCAGTGACTTGGGAAGATAAATACCATCAATCTGAACATGTGACCCTGAGAGGAACTCAGCTGGTCAGAGCATGGTACGAATAACACCAGGGCTGGGGGCTTGATCCCTGTATGGGCCATTCACTGGAAAACTGAACTCCATGGTCCTTGTGGGTCCCTTCCAACTCAGAATATTCTGTGATCTGGAAATATTTGCAGAACATGCCCCTCTTCCTCCTTTTTCCCTTAGCCTTATATACTAACATGATGCCATATATTGTGGGATATTGCTTTGGTCAGCTGTCCCAGATATGTCCCCTCCCAGGCCCTTGTGCAATTTAAGCCTCCTCATTGGTGGTGTGGGTGAAAAACAGAGAAGACCCTGACCTTATGTAAGTGCTGCTCAGCAGTAACTAAAACATCTCTGTGTCATCAACACTATTGCCATCAGAAATCCAAACCACAGCCCCATACTACTGTAAAGAAAATAAACTCTATCCTCACCCAACCCAACCCATTCAGGGACCAGCAACTAAGGGTTATTTACTATTGTGTTCAAGGTCTCCAGTAGAATATAAGCAAGTGTTGGATATTGTGCTTTTTAAAGGTGAATTACCAACTAAAACCAGGAAGGTTGATTTTGTTTTTGCCTGTGAAAAACTTTTGGCTTCTCAGCCATCAGCTTGCAAAAAGATAGAACAGACAGGTTAAAGTGAGGTGATGGACAGTAAGATTTGCTTGAACTTGGTTGTGGCCATTTGGGAAGACCTTACTGGGAAAGTGAAATTAGATGGATAAGGGTTAATATGAAAATATGAATTTTGAAGTTCTTTTCTCTTAAGATGGAGAAAGAGACTAATACAATTTTTTTCAGGAAAGCAGACTTTAATGAACTCAGAGCAGTGATAGATAAGAAGCTAGGGAAAGTGAAGTCACAAGAATGAAGACCATAAAGTCTGATAGACTCTTAAAAGTCATTTATGGGTCACAAATAGAGAACTCAGTGCAGTGAAAGACTAGAAAGTAGGCTATGCCATGAATTTAATTGGGATATGAACTCTTCAGCAACCTCACACACCAGAAGAGATTTCTCAGAATTTTTAAGGGTGAGTATGAAAGAACAACATGAAATTGCAGAGACAAAATCAAAAAAAGTATAAAATGACATGCAATTATCAGGAGGCAAAAACTAAACATACTGGTATTTAGAAAAGTAAAGAAAGATCTCTGCACAAAGGGATAGGATTCCAACAGTGGGATATCCTGGGAATTCTGAGTATTTGATGTTTGTTTTGTTTTTTTCATTCTTCAGTAAAATACCTAATTAGTTAACACAATTAAGACATATGGAAATAGAGGTAAGAGCAACTGTACTATAATTTAAAAAAGAGGGAAGAGATTCATGAGTCATTTTCAAATCTGTTCAGCCAAGTAAAATTCACAGCAGGAGATTCAGCAAACTGAATGGGACCATCTCAAAGCATATATATCTGAGAACTCATGCAGAATGGATGAAGTTCCAAAAAACTAAGGAGGCAAAAATAGGACTAATCCTTGAAAACTAGGACTGGGGGAGTAAACCAAGGTACTATATGCAACTAAACAAATTAATCTAAGAGCACAATAACAAATAAAATTATTGAAAACAAGATGTAAACTAAGAACTCTCATCAATTTGTCCATTACAGATCATGTCAAACCACATTATTTGTCTTTTGACAAGGTAATGGGCTGATGGGTAAAGAAGGAGCAGATATGATTTATTTTGACCACTGAAAGGCTTCAAGGCACCATTTCACATGGCAGTTTCATGCAGGAGTTCGGGATCAAAATAATCCTACTGTAAGGCTGCACAACTAGGTGCAAAAATAAAGCTCAGGAGAATGGTTTCAATGGCTTACTGTCAAACTGTAGGGATGGATCAAGAAGGGCTGCACAAAAGCCTATCCAAGGCTGGACACTACTGAGTACCACTCCTAATGTCTAGTCTCAAGGACAGCGAAGCAATATAAATTTGTAAGCAATATAAATTTGTCTATGAGCACTAAAGATAGCTCAAAATGATATTGACTGACAGGAATCAGTCAGACTGAAATAGTTATGTTTGAATTATATAATGAAAAATGAAAGACTTTACGCTTTGGTAGAAAAAAATCAAATGCAGAAATGTAACACGAAGATGGCTTAATTTTTCTATAAAACAACTGGTTTGCTGATTAGAAACCTAATGTAACTTAAAATAATATTTTACATATTAATCCATTTTTAAGGCAATAATGTTAAATGGATAATATTTATGGCTGGAGAATATCTCCCTGTGCCCAGGCCTTTATTCAGATCTCCTCTCCTCTCCTCTCCTCTCCTCTCCTCTCCTCTCCTCTCCTCTCCTCTCCTCTCCTCTCCTCTCCTCTCCTCTCCTCTCCTCTCCTCTCCTCTCCTCTCCTCTCCTCTCCTCTCCTCTCCTCTCCTCTCCTCTCCTCTCCTCTCCTCTCCTCTCCTCTCCTCTCCTCTCCTCTCCTCTCCTCTCCTCTCCTCTCCTCTCCTCTCCTCTCCTCTCCTCTCCTCTCCTCTCCTCTCCTCTCCTCTCCTCTCCTCTCCTCTCCTTTTCTCTCTTGCACCTATTTAATAATTTAGTAGTGGTGGTCCATTTTTACTTCTCTCTTCTGATGTGTATAATAGTATCATAAACTTAATTTATCTTTCCTTCAAAAAAGATGAAGTGAAATGAAGCAAAATCGTTTATTCTTGGATGGCCCTTCTTCACCAACCAAGAAAGGTAGCTTGTATCAGAAATTCAATGTCCTATTTATTTCTAGTTGATGGCTACTGCATTTGCTTGAACCTCAGGCTACTTAAGTGGTGATACTTGTGAAGTACTGCTGTGAATATTACTACTTTCTGTCTCCAGGGCAGTGGGACCCCTCCATTGTCAAACATGTAGAACGAATTAGGCTTAGCTGATCATTTCTTGGGACATAGGAAAGGATTAGGCAGTTGCTTGAGGTCAGGTCCATGGGCCTCCCCCTCTCTAAAGTTCCAGACCCTGTCCCTAAAAAGGTATTTGTATGAACAAACAAAGAAACAAATACATATCTGCATATCTTAGTAATTATCCATATACTCTGTAAGTTTGTACAATTTCTAGACATATATGTTTTTACATTTTCATATATTTGGCATATGCAGTGTTTAAAATTGAGGAGTTGGATATCTCTAAATATCTGAACTGACTGAAATCTAGAGCCAGAGTTGCTCAGCAAAACAAAGCAAATTAATCAAATTTAAGAAGATTACCTGGAAAAATGCCCAGAGTTTGAGATCTATTGCACTACAGTGGTCATTCTTAAATTAGACTAGACAAAGTAGTAATAGAATCATTTTAGCAAAGTGTTGTATGCTTCAGCATTAGGTCCATAACACATAAATATATAAGACTAGTGAGAGGGTATGAGGGAACTGTGAAGTTAACCCAGCTGTCATTAGAGGAATGAAAATGGGTTTGCACCATAGATAAGCTCTCATAGAAAACAGGCTGGCTATGATCTCAGACCAACATACTTAGAATTAAGTTAGATTTTTATCTGTTTCTGGAATTAAAGGTCTGCTCTTATGAAAGCTGTCATTTAAATGTCAGGCCTTTGCTACCATAAGCAATTTTATTCCTTGTGTTGATATTTTAGTGAGAGTTCTTCCTAGAAAAATTAGTTTGCTTCACTGTGAGTCAAACAAGAGCTTAAGGATTGTAAAATATTTAGTATGAGCATGATTATCTCTGTATACAATGTCACAAAGATGAAGGTGAACTGCACACAAATTATTTAAATTATTTTGAGGCAAGTAAGAAGTATTAGCATTTTCTTAGTTAGAACAGAGCTTGTATTTACATAATTTGTTGTGATTATAGATCCTCTTACAAGGCTCTGGGAAATGGTACTGTACCATATTCAGAAATGTTTTCACTGTCTTAGTATTGGGAGGTATAGTAGACAGTGTGAGGGTGTTTAAACAAGGTATAACCTAGGCAAGGTCTCAGTGAGGTTTTAGCTTTTATTGAGGTTTTAAAAGATCTATTATCAAGAACTACCTGGATTGGCATATCTAAATAATGAACATTTCATATTCACAGTTAATCCAAAATGGAACAATGCTGAATTGTGACTGTGTAAAGTATATGCACGAGTAACTAGGATTGAATGGGATCTGTGAAGTCTGTTTTGTTCCACTTATTTTCTTTGTAAACATGTTTTAGCTAAATTCCAATAGCAGATTTTTTGATGAGCAGAGCCCTTCCTTAAATAATGACATCATAATTAGGATCAAATGTGCAACATGGTAGTGTTTCAATTCTAATATTCTTTTTACACATAGCCTCTGTGTATAGTTACAAATATTTTTTTTTGTGTTGACACTTGCCTGTGAAGTTGAAACTAGTCAAATAAAGTTCAAAAACTGAAAACTTATCTACAGACTACATTCCTTAGTGAAGTCTCTGAAGCACAAGCTTAACATTTGACAGTCTTTTTTTCCTCATTTTTGGAATATGACATGTAAGGAAAATGATGGTCCTTTGACTGCTTTTTGTTTGTTTGCTTGTTTGTTTTGTTCTGTATCAACTCCATGCCACTACATTTTGTGAAAGATCTGAAGAAAGAATAAGTTTTCTTTCCTTACAAGGAAAATATTCGAAATATATTCTAAATATAAGCATAACTGTTATGTGTGTAGAAATAATACTTGCAAGTCATAATCAGTGCCATGGACAGTTGAGACTGTATTGTCCCAAGGTGTGCCCAGCTCCTAACAAGTATTGAGTGAAATTTCATGATACAAGACCTCTTCAAAAAATGTGCTACCTGGAACTTACATGACATCTATGTCTTTAAGCTCCCTATCTAATTGAGACACTAGACTGTGAGGTCACTAAACTCTACCTAAGTCCCTTAGAGAAACCCAAGCATTCAAGCATTTTAGTCAAAATTAATCCATGCAAAGTGTACTGAGGCATGCACAAAGGTCAGTGTTTTCATTCTCAAAAAGCACAATGGGCACAACAGTGCCCTTTTTTTCACTAAAGCTCATCACTGCAACACATACAAAAGAAATGGGAAACCTGAGCTCCTGTCTTCTCCAGCCTGAGGGGATTCATTGGCACATTGGTCCTTTCATGAGGGCACCTTCACCCCTATCAATGTGTCTTAGTTTGTCTGGGGAGTGGTGCCTCCATTCTTCTTGAAACCAGGATATACTGCAGCCAAAAATGGGAAAGGTTTAGAAGATGACAACTCAGTAATCCAGGGGCTGTATAGTTTTTCAATCAAAGACCTATCTAAAGGAAACTGTACTGGTGGTTAAGTCCTTATGAAAAAGACAAGTTTCTTGACTTATTAGCTGTGTACTCTGTAAGAAGAATCAGATTTTCTAGGTCCTTTGTGGCCATATCTGTCTAATCTGTGTGTGCCTTTATATGACTGTCTTTTCACTCCTGTGAAAGTTACTTATTCCCATGAACTGCACAGCACCCATCTCACCTCTGGCACCCTGAGTAACTCCAGTTGATCAAGGTGCTTAATTACTGGACAGTATCATGCCAAAGCATCTCTGATCTCAGACACAAAAGGGAAAAAAAAACCCATGGGCCTTCTATATCTTAAAGGCCCTCTCTGAAAGATTAATACACAGAGCCACACATTGTTGGAAAGACTATACTGTTGCTATAAAGGTCTGGACTGTGAACCTCATGTGGATGCATGGGATTTCATGCACAAAACAGCAGGGATTAAAATATGCAGCTTTTTTTAGGATATCTGTTCACTGCTCTGAATTCAGGCCCTCTGCATCAAAGTTTGAGCTCTGTTCTACTTAAGGGTGACCTGCTGCACTGAAGCCCTTCCTCTGAATCTAACTCTAATCCTCTTTCATAATATATAATATGATATGATATGATATGATATGATATGATATGATATGATATGATATGGTATGATGTGATATGATATGGTATGATGTGATAATCCTTTAAAAGAAGGTAATAGAAGCACAGAATCAGTGAGGCCTGTCCATTGCCTGAAACTATTTCTAGCTGCCTTTTAAAAGTCGACAAGATTTTGCATTGGCAGTTATCAATTACTCAGATGCTACTATTTTTAAAAAAATCTCAGATGAGATAAAAAATCAGACAAGGAATCTTAAAATATTTCATAGCATTTACCAGGGTTTCTGTTCTTTAGGATTAGACAACAGGCTTAAATGGGACTGAGCACTAGGAAAACTACAGAACAAACATCCATAAGGCTGAATACATGAAACTTTTCAAGAGTATTGCTATTTGTAGTAATATTACTACTAATAATGCAGTAATTATGTAATAATGAACACTGTATTTGGTGATGCATGCAAAAAAATACATTAATAAGTTAAAGTTATTACCTAGCAAGTTAATTTATGCCACACTAAGGATATCTTGTAAAGTAGTAGCAAAACAAAGACACCTTTTATTGCTCTAAATTTTTATCTAGTATTTGGATTTCACAAGTTTAGTCTGGTCCTGGCACCTCTCTCAGTGCAGCCAGTTCTGTCCCTATTCCTTTGATTGAAAAAAGTGGTTGATTGTGTTATCCATATGAGCAGCAGGCTGAATAACAAAGATTAAAGGGCACATGATTGTGTTCTTGCCAATGATAACAAAAGAATAGTGGCATGTTGCCACCTTCTATCATTATAAGCCTGACTGTGATTCTCCCCGCTGCAGTTTTGAAAGAGGAATTTTAGCTTTGGTTAAAGCACAAGGCAAGTTTTTGTGGACTTACTCAGTAGCACCAAACAATAATGAGTTATGTATTTCAGAAGTTGCTTTATTTTGTTTCCTTCAAATTAAAGATATTTTCTTACAGTTTTTAATCAGTTTTAACAGAACATCCTGTTGGTAAGAGACTGAGCTGCTTTAACTGGAATGTAGTGCAAAGGAGATGAGATTGGTTCCTGTAATCTGGTCAAAGCAGGTGGTATTTCTTCAAAATCCTGTGGAGGCTACAGCAGGTAAAAGACTGTAAGACTGTATATATAAAATATGTTGATACTTGCAATAATTTTTCCTCAATCCAACCTGAATTAATTTGAATTCTCTCATGCAGTACCTACAGAATAATTTCCACAGTTTATGAGATGGGACATAGCAGACTAGGGTTTTCTTGGCATGAAATGATACACACATTCCTGGTGTGCTATGTGGTTTGTAAAGTTTGTTAGGATAAAGGTATTGGTATCAGATTAACATGTTCTGATGATCCAAGTATCACCCTGTGAAATGAGTTGGTATTTCTGTCTGCTATAAATAAAGGTTTGTGTGTTTAGTTAAACATTTTTGTTGCATAACAAAAGAACTTTTTGTCTTTCTCATGGTTTTACTTTATTAATATATTCTTGGTTGATATTGATTTATATTTATATAAACTGTCTTAAGCAACTAAATTTTAGATGAAGTTACTTTTTTTCTGTTGTCTATTTATAAGCATCATAATTTGCATAAGTGTATCAGTCAAGGTTAGCCAAGCTACTGCCGGATTTTCTGGCTTGGTATTCATGATTGTCTAAGATGTTGGCAACTCAAATCATAAGATGTCATTTTTGTTTCCTAATTAAAGTCTCAGAAGTAACAAGTAGTTGCTGCCACAAATTAGTTTTCTTGCACATGCTTTACTGCACTTGTCATTAGAGGACACATGTCATACATACAAATATTCATTCTAATAAGAAATCCTTCATGAAAAGCTTCATGAACATTGAACCATGGGATAAAAGCTTGACTGAGCAAAACATCTGTTGATGAGTTCATTCTAGGTGCTTGAAAAATATTTGACTGAGCCAAGCATCCACTGTGATATCTAATTTACAAGAAATGTCGTAAAATGTAAATAAGGCTGCAGTTTAATATGGAGCATGCAAAGAGACTGTTCTTCTGCAGCTGAGTAGAGTGAACAGACTAAATAGGCCTATCTTCAGGAACCTGAGCAAAGTAAAGACTTTGGTTAAATATTTATTTTTCTATGTAATTTTTTTGCACGAATTGCTATTTACCTGTTAAATCTCAAGTTATAAAATGTGAGTCTATCCAACTGGATTTGTGTTCTTCCCTACTGTTTTTTGATTATATAAGGGAGTGGTCCCTCGTATCTAAAAATCTGTTATGCTAATAACTGTTAAATAATGCCCTTTCACCTTTTATTTATGTAGCTCCTAGCTACAAGGAGATTTTAAATACAACTAGAATCTGACAATGTTTAGATAAATTATTTGCTATTACATCTTGGAGATGAATGGACCAGAAAATACAGTTACTTAGCATCGCTCCTCGACTTATGTCTGTTTGTTTATTCTGTGTACAGGGCATATTCCTGCTACCTGGGAACATCAGTATTTAAGTAATATCTTCAATAATTCTCTTGGAACCATCACTGCATTAGCAGTTAGAAGCAAAAGCTGTGGGAGACAGCCCTTAAGTACCCAGCTGGGATGAGAAAATGTTGAAGAGCTGAGCTGGGAGATTTGTGGGGTCCCTCAGGCAGTTCTCCCCTTTTGGATAAGGCTCACAACACCCATCTAGAGGAGTGAGCAGACCTGTATCCCATCATAATCCCTGATGCTGGGTCAGAATTACATTGCTAGTTAAGGAATTGCCTTAGGAGTTCTTGTATTAGATATTTCATGACAACACCAAGTTTAGGAACAGAGAATAATGTTTCAGAGTACATCTTTGTACTCTGCTACAAAGTACCCATAGCTACTTTTTTTTTCCTGATTAATTAGATAGCAATAATGACTTCAATAATGACTTAGCAGCTCGGTAGCTTGTACCTTTCTCTAGGAATCACATTAATAATGGAAGAAAAAGCAGAAATTATATATACAAGATGATACATATTTATATTCTATGTTTCAAATCTCTGAAAATCTGATGCCAAGTTTCAGCAGAGAAGCTGAATCATGTTATTGAACTAAGACTTTGCTGCATGTGGCACACCCTGATCAAATAAACCCAAATGAAAATATAAAAATATAAAAATAGTAGCTTATATTAATGAATCTTATTTATGTTCATTTATGTTTAGTGAGAATTTTGCATGAAGTGCAGTTAAAAAGCTGATCTTGAATGGAAATCATTGTTCCCTACAGAGGAGAAGAAGAGGAAGGAGGACCTTTTAAAGTGACAGCTGATTTCTTCAATCTGTTAATGATTCCCTTGGAGAGTTTTTGAAAGCATCCTGGAGACAAATAAATAAAAATTACAGCATCAATAGTTTTCTCTGGGAAGGCACTGTTGCTGCAAAATTCCTTTTTCCAGGCAAAGTGGGGGGTGTAGTTTGCATACTCTTACTCCCTGCAACCTGAGACCACAAAATGTGGACCACATTATCTGAGAGAAAATGCCCACATCCCTATGTACCGAGCTCATATGTCAGCAATTATTTCATTGCCTCTCCATTCAGGTTTGGAGCATAATAAAATAAGCAGATGTGGTATCTGTGCTCTAGTCAAGCTTGCAACTAGAGGCTACCCTGCTAAGCATCTTTGATGGAGCTGAGTGAGGGTAACAAAATGAAAATTCTGATGTAATGAAAAACTGAGATTATTTTTCACACTCAGACTTATTACGAAGCATTTTTAAGATGCATCAAAGACCACTGCTAAAAACCATTTAATCAAAAACTATAAGAATACAAAGAATGAGGTATTTGGGTAACAGGTTGGGGGGTGGGGAGGGGGAAGGCATATCTTTGTGGAATATGTTCTGGGGTATTTAACTTTTGGAAGTTTAAGAAATAGATAATTGTCACATCTTGTTCTTATCCCTCTTCCTGAAAGGTAGCGTAGTCTAAAAACTCATCTGCCCATCACTTGGGGAAATGAATTGTCACCTTTATCTCATCTAGCTTGTCAGATTTTGCCCTGTGGGTTTTTTATAAAGTTTTCCACCATTAATAATGAAACAGCTACATGATGTATGTTTTTCTGGGAAGTTTCTGACATATGTTTATGCAACAAAATCACCTTGAATTATCATAGTGTGTGGGCAAGGTAACCTACATAATTTTATTTTTTTTTCAGCATCTTTTTCAAAACTTCATATGTCCTTCTGTCAGTATTCTGCATTATTCTCTACAGCAAAAGTTTAAGATATTTGAGTGCCCAATTGAAAATATTTTCATGCCAAACCTGACAAAACTAGTTTTAAAACTCAACTGAAATGTTCTGCATAGACCTAAAAATCTGTTTGAGCTATGAGATCATTTGGAACTGCATAGTTGAAGTAGACATTCTTACAAAAGTGGTCATTTGTGCACTTGTATTTTGTACCACAACTGGTCCATGTAGCATAACTTGTCTTTCCCATTTTCAGAGAGCTTTGATGAAACCCATGCAATGATTCCTCCTCATTTTCATCTAGCAACTTGAATTTAAAATTGATGTAAAATATAATAACTTTTATTTTTTAAAAAAATATATTTTTTTTTATTTATTCAATACAGACACTAAGTAAGACAGAGACTTTCTTTGAGATTTTAACTGGGAGACAAAAACATCCACAGAATTAATCTATAAACCAACTAACCATCTATTCATAATTTCTCTCCTGAAATGTAGGTCATCTTATTAAACACTTTGCTTATGGTTTAAGTTCCAAGCTCTAACTCAACAGATTGCTACACTTTTAAGAAGTTATCAGTAAATTTGAAATATGTGTTAAATATGCACGTTCTGACTTGCCTTGGGATTTCAATATTCATATTAAGACTCAAAATGGAAATTATTTCAAATACCTAATTTAGATCTATGAATATTTTAAAAACTAATTTAATGTGTAGGTTGTAACACAGCGCCTAAAGACTGTTGGCAAATGAGTGAAGTTAAATGAGATGGTCTCTGTATTTTCGTTTGAAGTTATTTTAAAATGCAGGTAATTTCTAAGGAGTACCACATGGAGCTTTTTAACTTATGTTTTGTTAATTATAGCATATATTTAATAATACAAATTACTTAGCACTTATTATTTTCTTAACACAATAAACTGATGAATCATGTCTACGTGGGGGTCTGTTTGCCCATATTTTGAAACATGGTGTGCTGTTCCAACCAAAAATGAGCATAAAAGCATAGACAATACCCATAAAAATATTATAAGTAATCATCCCTACACAAATATTTAAATACTTTTTGACATTAACATGTTAGGAAAAGGCACAGGAATTGGGGAGTTTATTTTGCAGTTTTTACTGTGAAGGCCTCAATCATTCTCCCAGGTTGCTAATCATGCCGTGAATAAATTAATGTTTGCCTGTCACACAAATTGTTAAAATTACAGTCCCAAGACTTTCTTTCAGAACTGAAATAGTGGTACATAATTACTATGATAGATAGACTTATTTCATGAAATAAGAAACAGAAATCTAAATCAAGAGTACTATTGCCAATATTATATAAATCATTATGAACTACAATTATAATGAATAATAATCCGGGTGCTGAGTACAGCTCTGGTACTGCCTGGCTTTCCTCTCTTGGTCCAGCAACGGCTCTGCTAGAAAACACGTGGGAACAAAGTGGTTTGGTTATGGTGGTGACAAGTGTTACACATCAACCAGGAGGATTCTCTCAGCTAACTCGCCCTGTCCTAGCACCTCCTTTCAGTCCCATGGGATTCTCCTTTATTTGCTCATAAGACAAACCCGATCATTTTCCATGCTCTTTATTTTGTTCTTCGTTGAAAAGTTCTGAAACCATGAGAGTAGTGCATTTTTAAAGTATGAAACCAAAAGCATGATTGAAAGCAGTCCTACAGGAGGCTTTTCAGAATGAATCAGCCTTCCTAAAGGTTTGTGTCATACCTACCAACCTAATGTGGATGCAGCACATGCTGTAAAGCATCAAAAAGCATCTAAAATGGCTCTACATGCTAATGATTGAGGGTTCAATACTAATTTCTCCTTTTCTGAGGGAAAGCATGTCTTCAAAACTGTGTTCTAAAAGCTGGCATTCTGCATGAGCTTATTCTTTCTGCAATTAAAAAAAAGAAAAAAAGAGGTAGCCAGTAAACTTTGTCTTTTAAAATAACAATGATAACATACTTTGTCACTTGCTTCATTAACCTTGAGATGTTAAAAAGGGAGAACTAAGAGCTACAACACAAAATTTGTTTTTAGAAAATAATTTTGATTAATATCCCATTTCCAAATTCTGACCAACTCCTTTTCTTTTCTTTTCTTTTCTTTTCTTTTCTTTTCTTTTCTTTTCTTTTCTTTTCTTTTCTTTTCTTTTCTTTTCTTTTCTTTTCTTTTCTTTTCTTTTCTTTTCTTTTCTTTTCTTTTTTCTTTTCATCAAAATTTGATCATATAGTATGTTAAAAATTGTAATGGAGTTTTTCAAAGGTACAAAGCATTTCAAACATGAGTGTTTTAAACATAGATAGTTTCATATCAAACTCAGATCTCATCTGCCTTTGTATTTGTACCCCAATAAGAGAAAACATGGAGTGTAATAAAATTTGAATGAATATTGAATATTTTCTTGGTATTAACTGGAAAGCATACATAAGTACAAATATGTTTTTTTTTTTTTTACTCAGAGTTAAGTAAATACTAGGAAAGTATCACTGCAAGTAAGCCATACATATAATAAATATTAGATTATGAGCAGATGTGTTTGCCTTTTTCTTCTTCCATTTGTGTCAAATTTTCTTGTATCTCATCATATTCAGGATACCCTGTTCTGAAATTAATACAATTGCAGTCTTGTCAGTTTTTTCGGAGATGGGTGTATATCATACCCTTCCACCATAAAGCAATTTCAAAGAAAACCTTCCAACTTTTTTTAATGCAGGTGGACTACTGTACATATCTAAATGCCTATGCATATATTTCCTTACTTTCTACACTTTTCTCAAACCATCTGAATAGAGATGGTTTCCATTTAAGATGCATTACATCCAGCAGAATTTATTACCTTACTTAGAGGCCCTAAAAATGGGTTCTCTTGTCCTTTGCATATCCAGTAACACAAACTCGCGTATCAAAAGAGCTTTTGGAATAGTTCCAACAAACATCATGAAGCAGGCTTCTCTTAAATCTTCATTGAAAATGTCTCCTGTCTTACTGAAGAAAGCTAGAAGAAGGAAGTCATTCTTTTCACAGTAACCCAGAAGAGTTGCTGTCGACCCAACCTGTGTGACTCTGACTCAGTGGTGCGCTTGAAGGAAGTAGCATTTATTCAATTCATGGCAATGTCATAACAGCAGGCTCTATCCTGCTCCATGCCAAACCTGAAAGTTCAAAGCTTTGGGAAGCAAATGAATAGCAGAGAAAGTAACATTACAACACAGAAATGCCAAGAATAATCACTGAAGGTTCAAAATCTGTCTATTGTGCTCTAAGGCTGACATGATTTCACTTTTAGCAGTCAGGTAAGTATAAGTCTTGTTGAGTAGTGACAATGGTGTCACTAAAAGTGACATCACTTTAAAAAGTCATTTGCAGTCATACAAAGTTCATTGAAATAAATAATGTGAACCTATATTTTCAAGAGAACATTATTCAGATCAAAAGACTCTGAGCTTGAGCAATGGGATTTCAGATGTCTTTTAGTTAAGTCTAGACACTTACCTGCTTAGCATGCTGGCTCTTTTCAATTCCATTCTGAGACATCTCCCTTTACTGTGACAATGCAGATTATTCTTAGGAGATGTTTTATTACATCGTGTTCCTTCACCACATGACTTTCAGGCCTCTAAGTTCCTTCTGTGGATTAGTTTTAAACTGATCATCCCTGACCGTTTCATGTGAATTATTTTATGTAAAATGGAAGTTAAACATCATTCTGAAAAGAATAAAATTGCTGTTTGCCATTCAATTTCAAATATATTCTGTCATTGTATTGACAATCAGTTAAAGCAACAAAATCTAAGCCATTGCTAAAAACATATGCATATATTTCAATATAAGGCAAAACAGCCTGTGCTGAACAGAGGTGCCATGATATTGCTGTCAGACATTCTGAGCTACGAGCTAAACAGGGAGTCCATCAGGTCTCAGACCTGTTGACCACCACCCTCTAAATGGAATTTATTACTATCCAAGACCTACTTACAATCTAGTTACTACCAAATGCAATGCAAGCTTGCCTTGCATTTGTGAAGTCAATTGCCAGGGCCTCCATTTAATATTAGTGATCTCCAGAACTTTTAAAATCCTCTGACCCATGCCAGACCTCTAGCAATTCCATGATTAAAGAACTAATGCATTGAAATTAATGTTTCTTTTGTAGCCCATTTTACCTGCAAGATGTTTATTGCAATACAGTAAAGACTTCCTTGGGTATCTTACAGAGTTAAGCATGTCTTTGTTTTAGTAAGTGACTTGTGATGCTGTAGTATTTCTGTGAAATATCACAAGGAAAATAATTTATTTTTCACATAACTGGTTTATAAGCCTTTGTCTACACTATGACCTTGTAATAAGTGTGGTTAACTGCTGTCTGTTGTCAGTTCTCTGAAGAGCAAAAGCAAGTATCTAATTTGTACCTCACTATTTATTAGTCTGCTGTATTGAACATCTTTCTGAAGTTTGTTATATGTTGTGGTTTAACCCCAGCAGGCAGCTCACCCCCACACAGCTGCTCTACTCACTCCCTGACCTGCAGGATGAGGGAGAGAAGCAAAGGAATAAATGTGAGAAAACTCATAGGTTGGGATAAGGACAGTTTAACAGCTAAAGCAGAAACCACACATGCAAGGAAAGCAAAATAAGGAATTAATTCACTGCTTCCCATGGGCAAGCAGGTGCTCAGCCATCCCCAGGGAAACAGGGCTTCATCACAAAAAATGACTTGGGATGACAAATACCATCACCCCAAATGTTCCCCTTTTTCTTCTTTCCCCCCAGCTTCATATGCTGAGCATGACACCGGTCAACAAGGGATATACATCCCTTGGGTCAGTTGGGATCCGCTGTCCCAGCTCTGTCCCTTCCTAACACCTTGTGCACCCCCAGCCTCCTCACTGGTGGGGTGAGCTGAGGAGCAGAGGAGGCCTTGGCTCTGTGCGAGCACTGCCCAGCAACAACTGAAACATCATGTCATCAATCTTGCTTCCATCAGAAATCCAAAATATAGCCCCATACCAGCTACTATGAAGAAAATGAATTATATCCCATCCAAAACCAGCACAACATTTTAAATGGTTAACGAAAATGTTTAACAGAACTCAAATCCCAATTTTACCATATTTGTTATGCCTCCCTTCAGGAGCTTCTGACTTTTTAAAGCCAGATCGCATATTTTACTTTGCAATTGAACTATATATTTATCCAGGGTATTTCTTGCTTCAAAATCAGAATTGCCAGGTAATTGGTTGGTTTTTTCCCTACCTTTTTTATTAAATTTGATCAGGATTTTGGCATCCTAAAGTCCTATATTCTAGGGCACCTTTCCCTCAAATAAATCTTACTGCCAATTTGGGACAATGCATTGATAAAGCCAAAGCAAGAAGGTTCGAACTGGCAAAACATTAAAAAAAAAATCAACATTAAAGCTTCAAGAAATAAGACCTGAAATATTTATGCAGATGAGTGTGCCAACGTCTGAGCTTTTGCTCCTCAGTCAGAATAGTAGGTAGAGGTGGCACATACCCAGGAGTACTGACTTCTGTAGAGTACAAGTAGGCAAATGCAGCTGTAAGCCTGCTGTCCAAACACTCAGTAAAGCACCTAAGTTTCTGAGGGCTGCATAAATATGTTCCTTCTAATGAGCACCATTAAAAAAAAAAAAATTAGTTTCAGAAGGCTGAACATTTTCATATAACCCGCAAAGGCTCACACAGTGATCGTTGTTACAAAGTTAGAAGTGCTTAAAATAAAGCACGGGTTTTTTAAAAAAGAATTTTGAGACACTATAAATGCATACAAATGGATCATATTTTCTTAAAATCAGTTCCAACATTTAAATGTGCTCTGCTAAGCTGTATCATTTTCCTGGTTTTCCTCATTTTTTAGTTTCTCTTTGCAACTCAGCACCTTGGCATGATATATAACCTCACAATATATTACTTTTTTCCTTTTGTAATAATTTTCTGTGATACATAATGTCAATTTTGATTTCTTTAAAATAAAACTAAAGAAATTACAACATTGACCTAATAGGGTTTATTGGGTTTGGCTTTTTGGTTTTTGTGTGTGGGTTTTTTGTTTGTTTGTTTGTTTGTTTTTGTGGATTTTTTTAATAGAAAGTTAAAACATAGGTTTAGTCACGAATCAAATAAATTATCAAAAAGAAGCTCTAGAAAATTTGGCATAACTGTAGAGATAAAGGGATGCATTGTAAAATTAGGAATAATTTGGTTCAAGATGCAGTAAGGCTTCTGATAAACACAAAATGGTCTCCACTACTGGAGTTTTCAAATCATTTAAATAAAAACAACAGTAATCTGTCAGTGGTGCCCCATCCAAGATAACTAATATATATGTCAAAATGACAGGTTACATATTGAAATTTCATTTCAGATCAAAATATGTTCTTGGTTACAGATGAGTTAATATTGAGTAATTTATTTACCTTGCTGAAGACATTCTAATGAAAGCAGCTATAAAGTGCTTTCATGGGATAGTGGCATCAGTTGTAAGATAATGTGAGACTTCCCATGCTTCCTGTCATGTCAGTGTCTCTCCCTCAGCATTACAGTGGGGTCAGAGGTGAGAAAAAGCTTGTCCACATAAGAGATAAAATAGGTACAAAACCATGCTGCAAACTGAAAGCTCAGGGATTCAACAAATGGAACAAATTTTCTTAGAGAAAGCTTTTCTGTCTAGTTTGAGATATATTTATGCATAAGTATATATTGGTATATATATTTTTAAATGGCAGAGGACTTACTGTTCCACTTTCACCCCAATTATTCGATGGAAGCTGAGTATGTTTGTGGTAGAGAGCAGCCTAGGACACACAGTCAGGGAGCAGAATCAGTGTCTCATTGTGCTAAACAACCAGCAGATGAATCAAGCTGACAATTGAGAGGCGACTATTTGCATTTGAAAACAGAGTGAAATGAATTTGCTACTCTGAGGTCTTAATCTTTCTATTTCTAATCCTGCAGGTAGCTTAATTCAAGTCAATGTCATCACTTGCCTGAGTAAAACAAACAGGATTTAGTTCTTCCTCAGTGCTGTGCATTAATTAAATGAGGGGCAGAGAGCACGAAAACAGACGTACAACTGGCTTGCCTTCATCTTCTTTGTGTTTGCCTGGGAGGAAGATGGACACCCAGAATTGCTGTTTTTCCTTTCAAAGGGCAGATTTTGCATACTGTTCTTTTTATATTTTAGTCTTTCATCAGGAAGTAATGAAAGACACTGTACTTTACAAGGCTTGTTTGCACAGGAAAATTCACTGGTGCATTTATGGTGGGATATAATCCAACCAGTGTAACCCATTGCTAATACTGTTATGACAGAATAGTTGCACCAGAAATTTCTCCATTTTAGACAGCACCTTTGTTCTGAAAGTATGAACATATGACATGTGGCTGCACTGCTGCACCTACAAAAGTCTTCACTCACTGCCTGGGATTATTTCCTATGTATTTTAAGTGTCCTCGTGTATATTGGTTAATGCTCCTGTTGAAATACTCAATTCTATTATTTACACAAAGAGCTCAAACAATCGCCACAAAATCCCCTCTAGTTGAGCTTATCACAGGCACCCACAATATCTCCTGCCAATATAATTCAGGGATTTATCCCCATCCAACAGGGAATTTGGAGTTGCATATGCCCACCATATTATAAGGGAAATTATATGATCAGCCTTGACCTCTCTCCTCTGTGATGCTTGTTGGACCTTTTGCTCCCTTATCTCCAAAGCCACCATTTCCCTTCTGGCTAAAGACCAGAACTAACTCAAATCTTGTGACAAGATTTTCCAGAAAAGCAGGTTTCTAGGAAGGTGGTGGGGTTGATCCCATGGGGATAAGAAATTAGGGAGGAAGAACTATAAGGCTGTAAGAAAATGACAGGACCAATAGATAGCAAGAGTAAAGGGGTATGAGACGCTGTGAAAAGGAAACTCCCTCATTCCTCTCTATGGCCACTGCTCTCCTTCAGACTTTTCTCATTCCTGTGGTGGTCTGGACAACCATGTTGCTTACCTCTTTAACCCTCCAGAGTCTCTCAAATTGTAGAAAAAATCAAAAGAGGCAAGAGTATACCATGGAAGCAGAAAAGGATGTAAAGCACAGCAAAGTCAGAATGACACCATATTGTTGTAGAGATATTCGTCAGGGGGAACAAAAGACTGTGAGGGAAGAGACTAAATTTTCCAGGGTAAAGCACTCCATCGCCATCTCAGGAACAGAGAGAACAATCCATCCTGCTATAAAATAGCTGCAGGATATGTCCTGGAAAGCAGCTTTGTGTAGAAGGACCTGGGGGTCCTGGTGAACAATGAACTGTCCATGAGCCAGCAGTGTGCTCTTGTGGCCAAGAAGACCAATGGTATCCTGGGGTGCATCAGCAAGAGCTTTGCCAGAAGGATGAAGGAGATAATCCTGCTCCTCTACTCAGCCCTGGTGAGGCCAAATCTGGAGTACTGTGTCCATTTTGTGGCTCCTTGGTCCAAGAAAGACAAGGAACAAGCAGAGGATCTGGTGGAGGGTTATTTTAGAGGATTGGAGAAACTTTGTTATGAGAAAGCTGGGCTTTTGTAGCCTGTAGAGATAATGGGGGGGGGGGGGGGGGTGGCCTTATCAATGCGTACAAATATCTTAAGAGCAAGGGTTGAAAACACGGGGCCAGGTTCTTTGCAGTGGTGCTGTGACAGGACATGGGGCAAGGGGTGCAAATTGAAACATAGGAAATTCCATGTGTACATGAGGAAAAATGTCTTTAGTCTGAGGGTGGCAGAGCAGTGGAACACGCTGCCCAGAGAGGTTGTGGAGTCTCTTTCTCTGGAGATATAAACCAACTCATGTGCAGCCTGCTCTAGGTAAACCAGCTTTTGCAGAGGGTTGGACCAGATGAACTCAGAGGTCCCTTCAGCCCCAGCCAGGGTGTATTCCAAGATACAGGAGAGCCAGTACCAGATCCTACTTGAAACCTCAGGGCAAGAACTTCAAATGCAATTATAAGAGAAGTGAAAACAAGAAGAAAAGAGCAGCACCTTAGCTGACCCTTATTTATTTTCTCTACTCAATAATTTTCTCCTTGTTAATTTTTCCACTTCATCTGCAATGCCAACAAAGTACCTCTAAGGTGAGCTTCACACCTGCCATCACTGTGATTCTCCCACGTACTAGCTCCTTTTAAATCTCAGGCTGGGATTAGAACCATCAGTAACTGTTTCTGGGCTGTTTCCTTATCAGAGATGTAAATTGCATCATATGAGCTCACATGGAATATTTTTAATCAATTTTTAATGTTATAGTAATTAGGTTAAAAGCAGTAAGCTAGGACACTCAATGCTGTTACCTAATGTGCTGTCTCAGCCCTGTAATTCTAACAAAAGGCAGGGCGAGAGGTGGTGTGAGTCATTTTAAGTCATCCTTAAATAGGAGAGGAGATTAAACACAGATTTTTTTTTTTTGTCTTGGCTTTTTTTGTAGTAAACAGCAGACCAAATGTTCTTCTAGCCTAAATGGGAATCTAAAACGAGTGCTGTATCATAGCAACAGCCAGAGGTTTGTCTCAATATTTGAATGATTATGAACATCCTAGTTAAGTGTGTAGTATACTGCTATGTCATAAGGAAAACCTAGTAAATTACTGCAATAAAAGTGAACTGTTGAAGATGAGTATCTTAGATTCCTTAATGATAGTATTTATTTAGCACTGCAAGAGTGAATTCTTATTCCCAGGCATCCTTTTTAATGACAGAAGACAGATCATAAGAAGATGAATAACAAGTCCTGGCATACTGGGACCAAAAACTCTCAGATGTATTTTGAAATTGTGCTTCACAATTTTCAAATCAATGGGCAAAGTAGCCTTTTCCAGGAATAAGTTTTTGTGTCTGCTGCTCAAAATGGGTGAATTGTCAACAAGCTGTAATGGGCAAAGCTTGTTTTATTGACGTTTGTAGCAAAAATAGCATCTTTTTTAGCATTTATCTGTATTTGTCCAGAACAGGGGTTATTTGGTAGGCTAGATTTTGTTTTTTAGATGTTTTCTTGCACCAGGTTACTTAAATCTGTTTTGTCCAGTTCTTAAATATTGTGTGTTGTAACCCAGCAACGCGACTAACCTTTTGAAATGCACCTAACTAGGTTCTTACATCAGGGCTGCATTCACAGAAAATGTGCCTTGCAAAGACACTGCTGGCCAGGGAATTGACTCTGTGGCATCATGGGATGAGAGCACCATGCACACCAGGAGAGGTATTTCTGTGCTGATCTGTTTGTGTGTGCATGTGTGTATAGAATCAGGGCTTTTGAGGGGGAATCATAAAACCTCATCAAGTCAGATAAAGAGCTGTTACAGCTGTTGGTCAGTAAGACACATGGGGGGAGAGGTGTCTTAAGAAGTCTGTAACATGACCCTGCGTGAAGTACTTGCAATAATCTGGGATCTGGAGTAATGAACCTGATTGGACAGCAGGCTTCATTCATGTGCTGACACTCCCTGTCATAAGTTAGTTGTTTTGTTCAAAGTAAAAAATATTTAAAAGTAAAAAATAATTGAGACTATTCCAGCACAACCTTCTTACTGCCTGAAAAGTGGAAAAGGTTATGAGGAACATGGAGAGAGCAGCTGAAACCTCCTAACACAGCTCATTATCCTTCAGATATATTTTGAGAAACTGGAATGTTTTTTGAGATGTGCCTTTAATCTGTAGGAATCAGTAAATATTTCCCAGTGGTGAATCTTGACTGAAGAGAGCCACTTTTTCCAGCTGTGACCATGCCTCTGCTTGTTCAACTCGAAGAACTGCCAAACAAGGTTGTTGTTCTTTCAGTGGGAAGTTTGGAGGAAGAAAAAAGCAACTCCATTCTATAGTCTCAGCAGCTTGATCAGTTTTTCCCTAAAACTTCATGACAACTGGCACTCTGACCACATCAGACTAGTTAGGGCTTGGCAGCACCCCCATGGTGAGCCCATGAACACCAGTGCAGGAAGGGAACCTCACCACTTCATCCCATTTTGGTGCTGACTGCCAGTCTCTAAATGCTAGTCTATGGATATGTATGTTTTGTGAAATACTGATTGTTGATTTTGGGGATTTATTGGCCTTGGCATGAACTGACTGCTCAGGTTTGGCTTTCTCTGTGGTAAATGTTTTTTGGGGTTTTGTTTGTTCCATTTTTGGTTTTGTTTGTTTGTTTGTTTTTGGTTTTTGTTTTTAGTTACAGTATTTTGATCTGATTCTAAATGAAAACATTGATCAGCTCTGACAAGTACAGAGAAAATACAGGGAAAGATAAGAGAAAGGTTAAATAGGATATGCATGGAATATCTTAATTTTGCTACAAGCTGGGCTAATTAACTCTAATTCCTTTTAATGAAAGTGTGATAAATAAAGCTATATTGAAGCTCTTGTCTCTTATATTTTCCTTGCTTTAATACTGGTATTACTCTATTGTCTTTCACCCCTAATTCCTGTAAGCAAAAGAGAAGAATCTGGCCCTTTCATTTTAAGGAAGGAATCCTTGAATTCGGAACTCTGCTCTGGCACTAAAATCTAGTGCAGGGTATGAAAGACAACAACTTCCCTGAACTGGTTTCTGGAGGTATCTAAAGGTGTTACCCCCACTTGGAAACATCTTGTCTGCACTGTAACATTACTTCTTTTGGGAAAATGGATATGTTCATTTTTCCTGAACATGAAAATTTGACATTTGAGTTGAGTTTTTTTCCCCTGTAACCATCCTCTCCCATCAAATTGCTATCATAAGGTTGATTTTTCTTTAAATTAAAGTGAGACTTCTAGAGTGCCCCTTTATTGTGTAATAGCAATGGATAATGGCCTGTAGTCCTCTGTCATTGAAAAATACATACTTTCAGCTGAAAAGATGTGTTTTTCTTATCCTTGGTCTCTCTTCTCAGCCACTTTGGAATCTGAGAAATGATGCAGCAGATGCTGAGCTGAAAACTAGAAGACATATATGATTTTAGTGTCAGCTGCCTGGTATTTGTCTTGTTCTTTTAGTTCACTATAATAGAAGACTGCTGCTGTGCAAATTAAAATAGAAATCTTTAAAAGGTCACAATTTTTATGTTTTTTCCCCAGCTATTTTTTAAGTTTTCAAAACTATATATTCTTTGTCAAATAAAATCAATATGTATTTTATTATACTTTTATACATGCTAATTTTATTGTTGCTGGAGCAGCTACAGAAGAAATAAACATAAACAGGCAGTGTGTTCCATTCTTGTTTTCTATTTGTTACTGTGTCATGGCCAAAATGTTTGGGAGGATGAACTCATTGTCATAATTTTGCTCTGTTAAATTGGTTGATTCTTGGTTCTGTTCACAACAGCCTCAGCAGACTGCAGCAAGATGAAAGGGCTGCTGGGCTAAATTCTACCTTTCTTCCACACGGGAATTTTGGAATGAGGCAGGGTCTTATAGTTGATGAAATCATCTATATACCAACACAATTATCATCTGCACTGTTTAACCATGGGCCATTAGCTATTGCTTAGGAATGCTTTAAAAATTAAAACCCTGGACACCATTGCTGTGTGGGTTTTCTAGAAACTCACCCTTTTATATAAGGAGTAATATATAAAGGAGTGAAAATAAATAATTTGGCTGTGCTACAGCTGAACATTCTGTATGTTGTATAAGGGAAGCTTCCTGTATTGTTATGTACTTTGATGAATGCATTTTCTTTTAATCTGTTCTCCTAAAACTGCTACAATCACTACACCAATTTGGTTTCAGTGTCACCACTCAGTCCTATAGCTCAAAAGAGAGAGTCTAAGGAAGGGTGATTTATAAAGCTGAAAATGTATTCAAATGTTTACAAAAAAATACTTTGTAGTCTTTGAACTTGCTGCTTTCCTGTTTCAGATTCTGTTTTAGGGTACAATACAACCTAAATGCATAAAGGACAGACTATTTTTCCCACTCAATTCACCTTTTCAAATTTTGAGCACAGACTCCACTCCAGAAATGAGCAGCCCAACAGTGCATTTTACTAATATCAGAAAAGGCAACGCCTAAAGCGGTTGCAAAGATCAATGAGGAACTTTGGAGAGATGACTAACATAAAAATTTCAACTATGGAAAGGAATGAAGATATTAAAGAGATAAAAACTCAGACTAAGGAACCAGAGCCCTCTAAAACAGGAGGTTCAGCTCCAATTCTATTGAAAATACATTAAAGTCATAATGATCTTTCTGTAGGCTACAAAGAAGGCTTAGGTTTCAGTTTATTATTCTGTTAATAAAAGTCAGTCCTCCATGTATAAAAAAAATCAAATGTTCTAAGAAAGGTGAAATGTTTTGCAATATTTTGGTGCTCTCTTGAGGCATTATCACATCCTCTGTGTTTAGATTATTTTTTCCCTCCTTTTTTCTACCCATCACCTGATAGTTTTATCCACTGGATGTATTAGAGATTATATTGCTGTGATGGTCAATCAATTGTATTCCAGGATAAAAGTATCACAGTGGTGCTGGATGAGTTAAATTTAATGTGTGTGTACCTGACAGGCATGTACAGGATAAGCACTTTTATTACATACTTCTCAGTGCCACTCACTTCACAGTGTGCTCCACAAATATTGGCAAGGAAATATGTCATGTGCCAGGGAATGAGTAATAGAGATTTGTGTGAAATATGGATGCCAGAGAATGTCTAATTATAGCTCATGAGAGACCAAACTATAACCAATAACAAAAATCAACAGAATCATTCCCTCAAACCAAAGGTAGATTAATGACTTTTGCAGACAACTGACAATACTAACAGTCACCAAAATTCCTATGTGGTCAAGAACCCATGGGTAAAGAAGTGACCTTGATCTGTGGAAAAGAGGTTCTTGTCATGACAGAATGCAGGATGAAATCATCTTCACTTGTGCAAAAGGCACTCCAGCATCTTAAATAGAAAACTGTGTGTTAAGCTATGTTGGAATCAGGGAAGGAGCAGCTTTTTCCCCAACTAGAAAAAATAAATGACTTGTACTTCCAACATTCAAAATAAGGGAGCAGATGGAGTTGCTAGGAGACAGAAGGCAAAGAACAAGAGCATGAATGTGCTCTAGTGTCTCTACACAATAGAAAAGAGTATATGAAATGAGCTGGAGCTTTAGATCTCACCATCAGCTATGACTGTTACAAGTGATGAAATGCAGTTTTTTTGTGCTAACCAGGTAAATGCTAAATATGAACAATTTAAATAAGAGGATCTATGAGAATTGTATTATGTCACATTTAATGCTGCTCTGTGGGCAATCCTTGTAACCACGGAATTACAGTATAATTGCATTAGGAGGGACCTTGGAAGGTCTAGCCCAACCTCCTGCTTGAATCATTACCAGCTCTGAGGTCAGACCAGGATGCTCAGGGATTTATCCAGCCATCTCTTCCATGAATGGAGATGGCATAACTTCTCAGCACCACCTGCTCCCCCTGACAGCCCTCATGGGGGGAAAGGTTTTCCTCATATCCTCTGTGACCACTTTTGTCTTAATTTGTGCCTGTTGCCTCTCAGCCTCACACCTCTCACCATGGCTCCATGTCCTTACTGACATCCCTGTGGATGCTGATGGCTTCTGTCATGTCCCTCCAGAGCCATCTCTCCTCCTGACTGAGCAAGCCCCAGTCCCACAGCCTCTCTTCATGGGACAAATGGTCCAGCCACAGTCATCCTGGCTGCCCCTGCTGAACTCATCCCTCTTTATTGATGCTTCCTGCACTGAAGGCCTGAAACTGGACACTGTTATTCATGTGACCGAAGAAATGCTGGCTCTTCTTCTATTAATACAGTTCTGGATGATGCCAGCCTTCTTCAGCATCTTTTGCCAATGTGCACTGTTGGCTCCTGTGTGGCTCATGCCTAATTTTGAACCCAGCAACATAGGAGGTCAGCAAGAGTGTGCTGCCACTCCAGGGATTTTTGTTGAGTGGCCAATATAAGTACAAGGAAATAGTGGAGGTGGAAAGAGTAATAGGGTCATGTGCAGTGTTGATGAAATGTGAAGTAAAAGTAAAGCCTGGCTGAGAAGTTGTCTTGGGAAAGATGAAATGGATGAGGAAGGAAGTGTCAGTAGGTTTTGATTATAACACACTTAGGGTAAGAAAGATTTCATGACAATTCATTTCCTTGTAGAAGAATCTCAGGTAATTTGACCACCATTGGGTAAGAAACCATCATGAACATAAGATTTAAAAAATAGATTAGAGAACAAGTTTAGAATATAGATATTAAAATACCCATTGAGTGCTTAAATTCTTAATCTACTTTTTATGATAATTCTAATTGGTCAAAAAATGATAAAATCTATACACTTACGGACAAATATTTATATTTAATAATAAATATAATAAGAAAAGAGTTTATCAGTTACAATATTATGAGGTGATCAGATTTTGAGATAGATGTCTGTAGAACAATGAAATGTGGTGAGCAATATCTAAGTTAGTACTTAATTGGTTTTATGAGTGGAGAAAAATTGCCAAAGAATAAAGTTTGCTGGAAAAAAAAACACTGGGTAAAAGGCATAAAGTAGTATAGTCCTTATGAGAATTTATATAAACTTCTTGAATAACTATCAATTATTACTTTAAATATTTATTCCAAAAGCAATTTTTAATAAATTGTCATTTAATTTGAATAATAATCCATAAAACTACAAAGATTGCTGCTTTTGAACAATTTATTGAGTGTAGGTGCTGTAGAACTCTACTAGTCCTCTTTGGAGTGCAGAATTATCACCTAATCATAATTGTTAATGATCATAGAAAATCCCCAAACCTTGAACAATGTGTGTGTGTTCTTATGCAATAGGTTGTAGGTAATCACAGAGCTGACGTAAAGAAAAGCAAAAAAACAAACCAAACCAAATCAAAAACCCAAATAAAAATAAAAGTAGATAAAGATAACAAAATTGTTTACAGATCCTAGAAAATTCAGACAATAAGGCATCTGGACAGAACCACAAGAAGGACAAAAAATAGAAACAGGCATTGGGGTGAAAGTGGACAATGAATCCAGGAGAAGTCACCAAACAAGAAAAAGTAGGGTGTGCATGCAGGAATCTGTACACAGCATGAAGCCCCAGGGCAACGTTGGTTAACCAAACCTGATCTACAGCATTCAGCACAGGCTCTATCTGTGGTTAAAATAAAAACAGACAACACCCCCCCAAAAAATATGCAAGTAAGTAAAGCAAGTAGGACATTCAGTGCATGACTAGCTGACAGTAGTTCTCAAGCTCAGACTTAGTAGGAAGTGAGCTTCAAATAAGCTTCAGTATTTGGCAAAACCAGACTTTTCTCAGTTGCAGCTTCTCTAGGTTTGGCTTGCACACAACCTCTGCCTGAAAGGATTCAGCAGGGAAAAGATGATTGTGTCTCTGCTGGTCCCACCACCTGCTCTAAGGATGGATTCCCACGTCTTCAATCAGTGAATTGTGTTCTACAACTTTCTGCACACCCCCTCGAGCAGCTTGGCCCTATCTATAGCACAAGGATATGACAGATGCAGCAGCTTTCCCTTGCAGCCACTTAGTCCCAGGCACCTTAAACACTGGTGTTTTTGTGCAGGATGCCAAGAGTGTGTTTGCATAAGGAGTTATGTATTATGACAGCTCACTGCCTGCTAGGAAGGGGTTTGAAGGCTGGGCCAGGTGGAGGTGATGTGAGCTGGCTTGCTTCCACCCATAATGCTTATTGGAGCAGGCCCTGAGATGCTTTAATCATTCAGTCATTCCCAGGTTTTAGCTGGGTGGATACCAAGTTGTTCCATGAAGGATCCAGCATGTGCACGTGGGCATTAGGAGCAACTGACAGCTCAGATGTACCCAGAATTCATGTTTGCCAGTTACTTTAACTCAATCTTACCACCTGGCAAGCCTTCAAAGTGAAAATAGGCACATCTCATCTAGGAAAGCAAAAGTTCATAGTCTTCACTGCAGAATGGAAACCTTCTTTCTGCTAATTTTCAAGTCTCCTCACCCAGAGTACCACAAATATTTACAGTGTTGTCCCATGTGACTATAGAATACAAATAGCGAACTTGTAGAGAAATAATTTAATAAGATTCAGACCCAGGACATGCCTTTGTAATACCAGTATAAAAAAAAATACCTGATAATATTCCTGATCTTATTATCCAGGGACATTATATTTGTGCTTTAAAAGGCATAAATTCTAGGATGAAATTAGATAAGAAAAACATGAACTCAGTAGTGAGAACACTTTGCAGTGTTAGCATGCTCTAAGAATGGAACAAGTTGCCTAAGTGCTCAACAGAAGGTTCACCAAGTTAGATTTGAGGGGAAGAACAAGGCTCTGCACCTTCTTTGTGTATTGGCTGAAGGAAAGGCAGGAGGGAGCAGGAAGCAAAGGATGAAACTTCCCTCATTGCACTGCAGTTCAAGAGTTCCTTGATGCCTTTGCAGCTGTGCAAAGGTGGTGTAGGTTTTCCACTGCTTTCCTGAGGGTAATAGTGGTTCTCTGCATTGAGCTGGCATCTCAAGCCAGACTGACTAGCACTTCATGTCATCACCAAGCCAAGTACAGAATCTGAATTGGCACAGCGTGTGCTCTGTGAGTCTTTTTGTGCCTTGCTTCTTTTTACAAAGCCTTTTTCTACTTGTGATGTACTACTAAAAGTCTCCTCCTGAAGACAGCTTTTTTTTTCTTTCATGGTGGGCACACTCTTAATTTCAAAAGTTGAAATCATTATGTGGAACTGTTCTCTTTCCTTTTATTTTATAATTTCAGCTCATGCTCAAGCATTGAAAAGCTAAGATTCAGATCACTACTGTGCTGATGGAGAGCTCAACCCTACCTTCTCCACACTGGAGAAGGAAAGGATTTATAATCCTTTGTCTACCAGGCTATTTTGGGTTAGCTGCTCCTTCCTTTTGCTTCTGGAGCTGTGCCATTCGTTATACAATGCTGCCATATTTTTGTTTCTCTGCATGACTGTAGCCCTAACTTAAATGTTAGATTACCTTTTCACAGAAGGGAGATATGTATTTGAGTCTCCATCAGGTTCAGGAGAAAAGGTGGAATGTGTCCCAGGTCCTGGTGAGTGTCCTAATATCTGTATAATTTGACACAGAGTTGGCAGCACCATCATCTTTGCCTTTGGAGGTACATAAAGAAAAATTACAAAGTCCATTTGCTATTTTTATGGAACCTCACTTTATTGCAGTTTGTCTTATTTTTAGATTAAGTACTGGATTGGGATCTTTATGGATGTGAAGCAGATGGAAGGTATCAGGTTATAGTTGGTGTGACAGTTAGGATATGTGTGTTAAGTCAATCCTTATACAGCAAATGGAAACCAAACAAGAAGATGATTGGCAAGTCTGTGTGATTTGGGGGTAGGGCACATAAAGCAGACTTGCTCTCGTAGTGTTGGATTCAGAGCCACATATTTGTTCCAAATACTGCTTCCACCCCAAGCCCTTTTAGGCAGAAAGAAAACTGATCAGTTCTGGAGGATTTCTCTGTTCATCTTTCTCTTCACATGAACATCTCTGGTGTGTCTGTGGCACTTGGCACATGGTAGTCTGTCATCATTCCACAACTTGGCTTCCTGTGGTGTGAAATCATTAGCTGATTTAGACTTGTCAGGATTAGCTCTGCTCCATGGTGCAGTGGGAAGACATCCCTGTAGAATGAGTTCAAAAGCAGTGCTGCCACCTAGACAGCAGATGCCATGTCAAGTGACGCTGGCAAATTAGGCCACAGACTTTTATCTCCTCTGACCGTCTTAGCACAACATTCAAGGTACCTCTATTGTATTATCAGTTTATTATGATTCTTGCTGCAAACGAAATTTTTTGGGGCCCTTCCTTACAATTCTTTAAATTCATGTATTCTATATGTTGTTGTCATAAGTTGTTATATGGGTGTGGCAGTTTAATGAAGATGTGGTGAGGAAGTAATGGGTGAAACAACTATTTCATAAGGCAGTAAAAATGCTGTAAGATGATCTACTGTCTTTCATTAGAAGCTAGTGTGTTATTTATCAGTGAAAGTGCCATTGCAGAACAGGTTCATGCAGGAAATGAAACTTCAGCAAAAGTAGATGTCAGATAAAATCAACATTCAATTCAGTCCACTCTATGTAAAAGGAAAATATCCACATTATTTTGGGCCCAGGGACATGCAAAATCTTTGCTGGTTTGGGGCTTAAGTTAACACCTATCTAGAACAGTTGTTAACATGCTTTAGTGACTCAGTGTTCCAAAAGTAAATTTATCTTCTAATTAAATGAAGTAGTCAAAACCTAGCACTTAATCTATCTTAATGAATTCCTAAAGAAAGGGTAGTGTTTAATAACCTCTTTTGACTTAGTTGAGGTAAGAATGATAAAGGAAAGGAATTTAAAACTAGTGAACATAAATGAGATTTTTTCATTTACAAGTTCAGTTGAAATAATCCTTATTAGTTTCAAAGTAATTTTGAAGGTGACAGAAACAGGTTTTTAACCTGGCCAATTGGATAATCTCAGAAAAGGAATAATATTATAAAATTACTACTCCCTCCTCCAACAGAATGGAACTATTAAAATTTGTCAGCCTGACTTCTTGGGATTTCATCTGACTTCTTACTGCAGAGGCAGTGAACCTTGCCAGTAAAATAAAATTAATAAAAGGGCTTATTTTTGCTACTGAACTTGATGGTCAGTTTTGTCTACTGATAGAAAATCCATTTAAAAGATTATAGCGCATGATGATCTAGTAGACGTGCAGTTGCTTCTTTCCATTCAGTTTGTTTAGCCTTTTATACCTTACAATAATTTGTCTAAAAAAATTGGCAAATTTGAGGGAGTTTACTCATCATTTTGAATTAACAACAGAAGTCCATGACATAGAAAGCCCATCTTGGTTTGCTGTAATGCCAACAGCTCCCAAAGCCATGACATATAGTTGATCAAGATATAAAGGAAAACAAAAAAAATCTTGAATCTTGAAAATATTGAACACATCTGCAAACAGTGAGGAATAAAAAAAGAAAATCATTAGACTTTTAATGTCAAAAATGTGCTGGGAGGAGCCTATTTCCCCTCTCTTCTCTGAATAGCACATCCATTCACTCCATCTGTTTTCCTCCCCATTCAAATCAGTATTACTGCTCTACAGGATATAAGCTGTTTTTCACCTCTCTAGGTCTCCTGGCTCTTCCACAAGTGTTATTAATATTAGGAGTCATACTGATTTCATCCCATTCCTAGTAGTAAACACCACAGTTTTTGTTTCATCAACACAGGGCTATCCCTGTACTTGCAAATGCAGCAGTGATAGGATCCATGCTTCAATCCTCTCTGGCCAGCTGGCATGGACTAGTCTTGTTCTTACAAGAACTGAAGGCTCATAAACAAGCTTGCTACATCCCAGCTATCTATTGGGAAATAGTGCACAGCTTTTTCTAACTCTGGGCCTATGCTGAGGATTTGTTTGGGAACTGGTCAGGTCCTAAACCATACTAGGGACTGTTTTACTTCTTTAACAATCGAGAAGGCAAAATCACAAAGTCAGACTCGGTTTGCCAATAAAAATATAACGAGGTGGACTTCTTTTTAAGAACTTTCTGGATCTCCTTCTGGATCCGTAGTCTCCTCTGGAGCTGGTGGGGCACCTTCTTGTGGGGAACCTTCATCTCTCTGCTCCCAGCCCAGGCAGTGGCAGTACATGTGCAGAGGGGACCCATCAAAAATATCAGTTCAGGATCCTTGTCCTGACTGTGAAAAAGGGGAAAAGGGGAGAGAAATCTGGCTGTTGTTGTACAGGGATAGTGTAGCTACTTTTTTTACAGACTGTGGCTTTATTGTCTGTCCCTCTGGGGAAATCAAATATTTCTCAGGGGTCAGAGTCTAAAAATTTTTCAGAAGGGAAAATACCACAGCACAGAGGTCAGTTGTCAGAAGATTCATTCAACTAACACCTTTGACAATCTGACAAAATCTTACATGTTTCCTAGTAAAAGATACTATTTCCTTTATTTCAGAAAGAGCATGTTAAGTGCCTGATATTTCCAGCCCAATGCAAAGAGAGCATTATGAGAGCTGAGGCAGCACTTAAGTCCCACGCAAATGTGACTCTCTGAGATTTATTTTTGTAAACTGACAGCCACAAACTCCAAATCATGAAACTGAAGTGTGAAAAAAAAAATAAAATCCTCTATTGGAGAATATCTTGTATGATATTAAGCTTTCAAGATTTCTATTTCTAATTTTATCATAACCCTTTTTTTTTAAAGTTTTTGTCACACAGCAAGAAGGCCAGTGTTGCCACATCCTTGGATCTTGTGATGAGGTATGTAAGTCAGCTGAGTCCTAGTGTGAAAAAGAAAACAAAGCATTTCTAGTTTACCCCAAACACTTATTTCAATTGTAGTACATTTAATTCATCATGGGCCTGTCAGATTTCAGGCAACAGAATAAAAAGGCTTTCAGAGATGCTGATGGCTCCAAATGTGAACTTTTTTTATTGAAAATGTTTTTAGTTCTGTTTGTTTGCTACAGAGTATTTTCCTCTGTGTTGTTTTTATGCAGAACTGAGACTTGGCAATGTTTTCAATTGGAATGTAACCCTGTCATGTAAGGTCAAAAGGGAAAATGCCAGACGGTGTTTCCCAATGATTGTACACATGTAATGCTGTGTTCTTTCATTGAACTCAACTTTTATTTCTGAGAAATAACTGTTATTTTAGCTTGCATCACTGCAGATATTTTTAGTCATAAACCTATGCAGCTATTTATGTCTTATGTTCAATAGTCAAAGAAAAATGCCTTCCTTCCTTCCTTCCTTCCTTCCTTCCTTCCTTCCTTCCTTCCTTCCTTCCTTCCTTCCTTCCTTCCTTCCTTCCTCCTTCCTTCCTTCCTTCCTTCCTTCCTTCCTTCCTTCCTTCCTTCCTTCCTTCCTTCCTTCCTTCCTCTCATTTTGGATTTTTTCAGGGGATGGACAGATAGAGAGGTGTGTAATAGCAAGGCCTAGACCTTGCACTAAGCTTTGACTATGGCTGCCTGTATAACTGGTTCAAGTAAAGCTCCCTCATGCATTTTGTTTCTAAAACAGCAATGGAAAATTCTTTCCTTTATCTGTAAACTCTTTAAGGAGTATCTGTATACAAATCTATTATAGCCTCTGCTAGAATTCCTCCAAGTAGTGTTTAGAATCTTTCAGAGGAGAGGATTGAATTAATTCTTTTTTTGATTTATTTTGAATCACAGACTTTTGAATGACAGAAATGCAATGCCCATTACCTTGGAGATGGACACATCTGCAAATCTGTTAAATAACAGAGTATTGCTTGCACAAACTGTAATTTAAAGGTTGGAAAACCTTGCATCATCCCTGAAATATAAAACCACAGATGCTCAGTTTCCCAACTCTGCATTTTACAAAGCTCTGAGCCAACTCCTTAAGTAAACCCTTATGTAGTCCTGTTCAGTCCTTTTGAAGTGAAATTAAGCATATCTTTTTTATTTCAGCATGAATTTGTCTGAATAGAGACAAATTAAGAATATATTTCTTTTGTTCTGTTTGATTACTGGAATGTCAGTGGGAAATTAATCTTCTTCATTACAAAATAATTTCCCTTTCACACATTACCTTGTCTGAATAAATTTTTAAGCACTTTGTACTTGCCTAGTGCTATATTACCATAGGTCTCTAGCTGCAATAACCTGTGGGTTTATATCAGAGGTGAGATGCCATCGGACTCTAACTCCCTATGATAACAGTGAGGGTTTTAATTTTTTCTCAAATGTCCTTTAAATCCTATTAGAGACAGAGGTCCAGCTGCAGAATCCAGTCACACATCTCCATTCTTGATAAATGACCTAGATGTCATTACTTTTGGCATTCAAACTCTTGCAAGCAAAATAAATTTGCTGCAGGAATGTCATTAACCACAAATAAAGGAGGCTTGATTATTGTTTCTATTATGTTAAGGCACTATGTTTATACCAAGCAGACTCACCAGTGAGTTGCAGTGAAGTGCAGGGCACTCGGAATGGGCAGGTATGGCCCAGTAAATAGCCCAGTATGCACATCAGCTCTGGTACTGCAAGCAATAGATGTGTGCTAGCATGGCAGTGGCCCAGGGTGAGTATTTCTACCTCTGAGGAAGGGCTAATTCCCGTAAGTGCAGTGCTACATTGAAACTGCTTTATATTGCAATTAGTCTCAAGCAAGCTGAAATATCTTTACGCAGTGATGCATTTCAGATACTTGCACACACAGATACATGCAGCAGATAGAAGCTGCTCATCTCCAAAAGTGTATTTATCTACAACATTGGTGAACCTTGTGTTTAACTCAGGTTCCAGCATCATGTACTGCAGATACACTATTTTTGTCCCATGTGGACCAGAGTGGTTCCTTCAGGGGGATTGAGCATACAGCTGAGAACTGATTTACACTGGAGTCCACATTATATAGAATGGATACAGGGCTGTCTATACCCCACCCCTGCAATACAGGAGCCCTCATGTCCACCCCATGTTATAAAAGAACTGTCCTTTGTTTGAAAGATTGGTGGATCAAACACTGATTTCTTCATGGTACAGCCATTTTAATTTTCCCTCTTCTGCCAAAAAGAATCAATTTTTAATTTAGGTAATAGTGTAAGGTGGGTGGTTAGAAATACCTTGACTATTGAACAACTTGTAAATGGAATGCAAATAACTTTCAGTGATTTAGATGGCAAAAGCCTCTGACTGTTGAAATTTATCTTAAAACTGGAAATCAGCTTCCCTGTTGCTACACTTTGCAGTGAAGTCATAATTGTGTGTTTGACATTAGTCTGTTGCCATGGATAGCAGGAATCGGGGTAGGATGTGATGACATTAAAAGGTCACTTCAATCTCTAATAGCTATGGTTTTGGAAATGACTAATGGCATTGTGCTGCTACAAATGTAGAGCTGGAGCAACATGATGAACTGTAACTGACTCTTGTATACGCATAAATACCTCTGAGATTTAGAAGAAAGGATGACAGAGCCCTGTTAAAAAGTGAATGGGTTTGTTTTCCTCTTGTTCCTTTCTCAAAGGGATTGCATACATGGTCACTGGAGAGGGTAGTTCCTTTGGTACAAAAATGTAACAGCAAAATGGGTGTGTCATAAATGTTATTTCTGGTATAAATCTATGATTGTATTTAAAGAATTAACTCTAGATAATTATTTACAGGGGATTTGCTTAGAAAATAAACATCACTATTTGGGTATCTTAGAAATGTCAAGACTTTTAAAATGTGGCTCTTTTCATCTGATCATAGGAAATAAGGGATAATGTTAATTTTCAGAAGGACATACATTGAGTTCCTGCTTGATTTGGAACAGTTGGGTTTGATCTGGCAGAAGAACATGACCGAGTTTTTCTGAATTGCTAACACAGTCCCAGTGGTTGTGTCAGAAAATCTTGAGTGGATAGGGAAGAGATGGAGCACAGATTTCTACTACAGCAAAACCTGTTTAAAAAAAAAAGAAATTCAGAATATTTCAATTGTGGCAGCTGCTTGCTAGAACTTCTGTGATGCTTTAGTATGAAGTTTTTATTTACTCATGCAGTTAATCAGAAAATTTTAAATATATATAAAAGGATATCTGTTAAAAAACACCAAATACAAAGTCTTTCAACCATCCTTCTCCCTTTAGTTTTATATTTTCTTCCCCTTCCCTTCCCTTCCCTTCCCTTCCCTTCCCTTCCCTTCCCTTCCCTTCCCTTCCCTTCCCTTCCCTTCCCTTCCCTTCCCTTCCCTTCCCTTCCCTTCCCTTCCCTTCCCTTCCCTTCCCTTCCCTTCCCTTCCCTTCCCTTCCCTTCCCTTCCCTTCCCTTCCCTTCCCTTCCCTTCCCTTCCCTTCCCTTCCCTTCCCTTCCCTTCCCTTCCCTTCCCTTCCCTTCCCTTTTAAAAAAGTGAAGGCATTCTATAATCTGTCCTTCTATTAAGCTGGCTGTTTTAGCAGCTGGTTGTGTAACCATTTTCTAGTTGGGATATATTTATTAATCATTCAGTGTTGCCACATGTCTCATTGCACATTTTGCTGTTTGTGGGCAGTTTCCTGTCTTTGCAAATCTGGCCAATCCAGCCCAGGCTGACATTCACTGCTGCTGAGAAAAGGTGGAATCTCCTGGCCATTTGCAGAGGCAGTTGCACTTCACCTGCAGCAGGAAAATAAGCAAAGGAAGAGTAAATTCCTTCTTTAATCTCAAGTGCAGAGGTATTTTTTTTCTCCAATAATAAGTTTCTTCCTGAAGGTTCTCAACTGCACCATTGGAGCATTTATCTTGTGTATTGGCACATGCTAGAGATGATCAAAGAAGCAGCTTTTGTTTAAAGAAAGAGAAAAGCAGGGTTGCAGAGCATCCAGGGATGGATATAACATCACAAAGAAAGGAAGAATCACAAGAATCACATGAACTATGTTAAATGGGTTTTTTGCAGCAGTTTGCCAGAGTGCAAAATGACAAGGTAGATAAGGTGACACAGTTCTAAAATAGTTTTGTAATTTGTATAGAATTTGGGTATGTAGATTCTTTTAGGTATAAATTTTTCAGTTATGTAGATAGTTGCTATTTTCCATGGCAGTGAGAAGCAGCACTTTTTTACCAATAGTTTTCATTTCTTATGAGACAAGTTTAAAGTCTGCTATTAAATGACAATGAGTAAACCTAAACATCTGTTCATGAGAAAAAAAATTCTTAAAATCAAGCAGATTCCATTCATACTCATTCTACTTTATACAAACATAAAATTGAATCAAGCAAAGCATTTCCATAGTATTTCTATAAATCATTAATTAATTTCATGTCATAGGTACAGAGAAGGCAGACATTCTCAGTACACAAATAATCATTGAAATACATATTTTAGGCGCCTGATTCTTTTCAGGAACTTGAGCTCTCAAGTGTTGCTTGTGAGTAATCATCACTGTCAGTAATCTCCACATGATTTATTAATGTCTTGCTAAAAAGGGCTGATGTAACTGTCCAGCACTGTTTTCCTTTACATATAGGGAGAAGAAAATCCCAAGCTATGCCATCATCAGCTGGCTTGCGTCCAATAATTCCAAATTAATTTTAGTGAACAAGAACTGGGCGTTAACTTCTCTTATATGTCAGGAGAGTAGGTAATAAAACAAAACCAATCAGTCAAAGTGCAGCAGCTCTTTACTCTGTTCTAGTGGGAGGGGAGGGTGAGATCACTGGTTCTGCGAAGCTGAAGTGACCAGCTGACTTCTTTGTCTGCTCGCCTGCGTGCTCTCCTCTGGCACAGCAAGAGAAAGGCATTGCTCCCTGCTGCTTCCTGAATAAGGGGCTTCCCCATTGAGCCCCTCTGCACAATGAAGCTCAGAGACCTGGTGGCAGCTTATGTCTCCATAATTTTATTTTTTCTTACATCGTACCTGTAGAAAGAAACAGGTTAATTAATGAGAAGGGTGATGCACAGCTTTAATTCTTATTGTTATGACTCTGAGGAAGGCCCTGTGAGAACACTGGAAGTAATTATATTTCCTTCTGGTTTAGCTATCAGGCCTGGATTTGTTCACAGCAGATTTTGCAAGAATTTCTTCCCATCTTTAAGACTGGCATTCGTCCTTCATGTCTTGAAATACTTTAGGATTGTGTCCTAATAGTGTTATTTCAATTCTGACGAACAGATTTAGGTGTTTATTGCTGAGCTACCTTTTATGAAAGAAACAATTGCACCTTGTGGGTGTTTTCAATTTTTTTCTCTTGAAGTTTCATGTGTTCATAGTGCATGGTAATGGATGACTTGATCTTGTGATTTCTTTATTCAAGACCAAAAGCAGCCAATTTTAATTCATAAACAATACGTATTTTTATTATTTGTCTTCTTTAGAGTGATAGAAGGCACAGTACAACAGGTTAACACAAAATGCTACGAACTGAATTCTTAAATTACAAGTCACATTTCTGTATATTGTATGCAGTAAGACAAGATTTCCTTTTGCATGTGCCAGATAGGCTTCTATTTAAAGCACAGCTATGAGGATATGCTATCAGTCAAAATTCAGCTTGGTTTTGGAATCTTAATCTAAAAATCATCTAAATGAATTAATCTAAATAAAGAAATGGAAGAGGAGTTATGTCTACTTGTAACTGAAAGTCTGTTGTGATTTCCTCCGTACTTTGAGGAAACATTAGTCAATGAGAATTCCTCAACAGTTACCTTCGTTTCAGCTGGAAAGGAAAATATTTTTAAGTATCTCCAGTTAGAAACTGCAGAGAGGGGCTTAATACACTGTAGTTACTCTGAATTAAGATTAAAATGCTGCTTGATAGCCCCTGGCTTTTTTCAGTAGCAATTATTCTGAGTACATGATAATATTTATAAGTGACTGTGTGTGCTTCAAGCTCTCCAATCCTTGATATGCTCTTGAACTCGTGCCATTTTGCAAGGGACACTGAATCAAAGGTTTTGATGGGGTGACAGAGGACTGACATTATAAAATTAACATGTCCTGAATTACTATCCAAGAAACTCAGACTCACAGACAGTGTATATTTTTAGAGTTACACTCATTGCTAACTGGCATTAAATACACTCTTGTGTTATTAAAATGCTGTTAGGGCTGCTGCTTAATGATTCACTGTAATTTTATGATGGCGTATGCTAAACATTCTATGAAATTTTCAGCTATGAAGTTGTTCAATAGGAAAGGATTGTATCAACCTAATGTATTATCATATATGCAGTATTTTCAGTGCTGTTCGCTGAGTATTGTCAGATACTGGTCTATTTGGTTGTATAATATCATTACAGTTTATGATATCCAAGACTCCAAAGAAAAATTTCATGCAGAGACAAACTCAAGTATGTTCATGCATGGGCACACCTGTGTATACAGAGCTCATAATTGATTGCTTTCAGTACATTTTAGTTGCCAAGAGGGAGACCAGCATCCAAAAGCTAAGTAAGCCACACAGATGAACTACTTTTTGCTTTTGATAAGTCTTCAACTTCTAAAAGTGTCTTACAAGCAGCTCTGCATCTAAGATGCTTACATTTTAATCGTGCTGTCAAACTTCTTGATGACTAAGGGAGATATTGCCCTATAGATGTTTACTCAAAGATCCAATAGCAAATAAATTTTATAGTGTTAAAGGGTGATGGAAAATTATCTGAGAACCATTTGAGAATTCTTTCATGCCCTGCCAGTTTGATGGCCTAATTTAAGTAATGACAAAATTTTTTATTCCCTGTCTATGGATTCTGAAAACATTTGGGTTGAAGAGTTGGCATCACTGCAAGGATCCAGTTTTGTATGATCTGTGATAAATATATACTACAGTGTCTGATAAATTATATTATCCTCTTTATCTTAAAAAAATGCATTCTAATATAAACAAAAGTCAGAGCAGTTCACTGGCCTTTACAGGATGCCAGTGGCCTTCACAGGATGTCAGAGTAAAGATCAAAAGGTTATTTTTTATCCTAAATATTATAGGGACAAAAATGTACATATTCCTAAGCAGATAAGTATGTGATATAAGTAGCCACTCTTGGAGGAATCCTGACTTCACTGGTATCAGTCTTCTTATTTCTGTCTTTACTTCTCCTTGAATTTTCTTAATAAACACTTTGAAAATTGTGTTTATGTCTGTTTGTTCTGCTTATTGGAGATAGCAGGATTAGGCAGAGACTGCAAAGAATATGGCCATGTATGTCTGTTTCTGTCTATGACCACCTTATTTCTAAATATTTGAAACACAAATCCCTAATGTCCTCTCCTCCAAAAGCACAGTACCAGTTTGTCTATTGAACACATTCCTTTAACATTCCATATAGGAAAATCAATTTTTACTGTGTCAGTTAGTAGCTTCAGTGAATGAATACAGCTTACTGCTGGGTCACCTGCTTAAAATCCAGACTGTCTACGCAAGATATTCTACACTGCCAAGACTAAGTGTAGTATGTGTGATATTAAACCCAGAAAAGCAATTGCTATCCTCCTGATGTATAGCATAAAGACATACTTGAAAGAACTCGGCTGAATGACTCTTGCTTTAACAACTATTCACCCAGAAAAAAAAAATAGTGTGCAAATATTCCAGGTTGCAGTACTAGTTGGAATTTAACTTATCGAAATAAACAAGAATATAAAGGCAGCCTGTTTGGGGAAAAGGTGGAAACAGGACAGGGAAATCTGTCACGAGGAGTTTTCTAGTAGAAGTGATTGGATCTAGATGGAGAAGATTTAAAGAAGTGGCCAGAACAGTACAACGGAGAGGAAAAAAATGGGTTCTGTGGGAAATTTCCTCCAAAGTGATCTGCAGTATCTTGAGGCACTGCCATTATTCTGTTGAGATCAATGGGATTTTTCTCTTGGCTTTTTTTCATCTCACTCTTGATACTTATCACTCGTGCTTGACCTTGCAGGCAAGGAAGTCATTGCAATTTAGGATGCCTCAAAAAAGAGCCTGACTACTGGGCTGAGTATGAAGACAGTCTTTATGTGTCAGAAAGGCAGAGATAAACTTAATGCATCTGAAGTGCTTTAAAGTCAGATTTCTATATCAGATCACTGTGTTTACAGAGCAGGGGGAAAAAAGCTGGGCATGTCTGGATTTATCCCACATGTTGACTCACAGCTATCCTATTCAGAGCCAAAACCACTCCTAGTAACACTTCCAGTCACCAGCAGCAACTGCAAGCCAGCAAAAGTAGATAACAGCAGAAGTAAACTTCCAGTCTGGTTTAGCCTGGAACTTGAATCTTGTTGGAAAAGAGATTTTAGCTGTTGGAAGTAGTAACTGGAGGCACACCAGGCATCCTCTGTTCAGTTGTCATGTCTTCAAAAGCTTTGTGAGAAGAGGAAGTTTTTGCATCCGGAAAGCTCTTCTGAGCTACATTCTTCAGTGCCAAAATTGGTAAGTCCGTGTTGTAGCAATATGTTTACCTGAGGAACTTAAAATGGGAATTAATTCTAAATAAAAAAAGAACATCTGTGCTTGACTTGCAGTGTTTTCCATATAATCTCCACTTAATTTACAAGTAGGATTTCCCCTGTACTTCTGCCATGTGTAATGTGGGCTCTGACTTTCATTAAAATCCTTTTTTTCTTCTTATTTCAGAACCAATGTGTGAATTCTTTCCATTGCCATCATGAAACTACTCAGTCATGTACCTAGACTAGTAAAAAGTTCTGTTGATACAAAAATCCAGTCTCTAAATACTTAGCAGATTTCAAATAATGGGATAAATTGAATGCATGTGAGTATCTTCTGACAAGATTTCAAGCAGAGATGTTAGTGAATGTGTATAAAAACCACTTAAACATGTGTTTAAAAATTACTGTACTTTATTTAGGAACTCATCACCTTTCAGTTGTAAGTGAAGGATGAGTGACACTCTTTTATTGTATTGCAAGGACATTTTCATGCTATTTAACTTGTGTCTTTTCAAAAAGATGACCATAATTATAAGAATTAGAATGACCACTTCATGAGGGACAAAGGACTAAGCTGGCACTATTTATCCTATGGAATTGATTTATTTTTTAAAACTATTTTCAAAAATCTTTGAGGAAATATGTTTTAATTTAATGGCAACTGGCACTGAATTCCTCAAACGCCTTCCACAACCAAAGGTTTTACTTTATAATTGCATTTATATCTTGACCTATCTAAACTTCATTGAACAGATCATGCACAAACTTCCTTCAGGCAAGTAGGTTTATGAACCTATCTGATATCAGCTCTTTGAGTTTAGCTTAGCATTTGTTACCGCAGAGTTTAGAAAATGTGTTTGAAATAATTTAATCTAATTTATTGAATATATGTACCCAGTAGATAGAAGATTATATTTTCTTGGATCTGGAACAATAGTCTGAGTTACCCCCAAGCTTCAACAGGTTTCATGTTCAGTTCACATTTTGACTTGCATTCCATCAGTATGAATATTTGCTCTGGCATCTGAGCTGATTGACTAAGTCACCTCAGGCAGTTGAAATCAGCTTCAATTCATAAAATTGGCTTAAGGTATGAGTTGTCTGCCCTCTTCTTGGTTAAAAGGTGGGCACAGATGCAGAACTTGGACAAACATGCATAATGAGGTTGAGCAACTTACTGGTAATCATCAGTATTTTAGCTAAAAAAAAAAAGAAATAGAAGAACTTGGAAGAAGAGAAAATGAAAGAGGGTAGCAGTCACAAATGAAATAGCATGTCATGAACTCTAAATAAAACTAGAGACATCCCTTGCTGTTGTACTAGCTTCTTAACCCAGACCTTTCAAGCTCTGCAGACAGTACTGAAAGGGTGAGAGATGACTAGGTCAGGCTCTTTTGAGGTTGCAAAATCATGACTATATCCTTTCAAATGGATGGTCTTACACCTTTGATCTTGGTTGAGAAAGCCTGGATGTTCCATCCTGACCATGAATGCTTGGACCAGAACTGCTGTTGTCTGTCTCACTTTTGCTTTGTGCTTTCCAGTGTAATGCCACATCATTCCTCCTCATTTCTGTGGGCTTTTGCTGCAGTTGCATATGGACTTTTCTGGAGCCAAGTTTTTCACAATCAACATTATATATAAAATATGGCTACCATCCAGAGCTAAATATTGTTTCAGTTTTCTTTCCTGAGATGGAAAAAAAAATATGATAAAGAGTATCCTAGAACTGTCTTCTAAAAGGAGCAAAATTAGGGTAGCTTTTCTAGCTCTGATTTTCTTGTTGCATAAGCAAGGGAAAGGAGAGCATTACATTTCTATTTTCACTACTTTATTTGCTTAGAATCTATAATAAGGAAATGGCAGCGGACGAAAGCAGCAGTATATGTTCAACATAAAATTTTGCAAAACTGCTACAGCCATAGAGGAAATATTCCTGTGAGTCTAATTTCCATGGAAATATTTGAAGAAGAGCCAACAGAAATATATCTGAGCACTCAAAATAAAAGTCACCCATAATTTAAAGCAAGAAAATTAAAAATCAACTTTAAGAAGACTAAGGACATTTTCTCTTAGTCTTATGTGAAAGAAGAGCGAAAGATAGAATCCCCCCAACAGAATGAAGTGGATTTTAGCTGCTATTCCTCCCTTCTGTCATGTTTGTTGGGAAGGGCTCTTCCATTTGTTGTGCTGAAGGGTTGGTAACGGGTCTTATTTCCATTGCTCTGTTTCCACCTACTGCTCACAGTGCACATTGCACCAAGCTGTACGTATGTTCCAGAATACAGGACGGCAATTCGGGGTCGCTCTCTGTTTTCAGGGAATCTCCAGTACAAACAAGCAAGTGTAAGATTAAATATCACTTTTATAAAAAAGCACCAGTCCTCAGAAGAAATTCTAGTCTTCGCTGCATGATCTGTGCAGAAACAGGAGCATCAGTTATTTGGTTTAAATCTTAGAATCCTTCTCGTGGATGCTTTTTTTTTCTTTTTTTTTTTTTTTTTTTTTGTGGTGGTTCTCTTGTTAACTGAAGATGAATGAATGCATGTGATTAAAAAGGACCACACCACAGTAATTGAGAGACATTCATTACTATCACAAGCACTAGTGTGTGCTCAGAATGCAGTCTAGAAAGGGATAGCTAAGACACCTGGAAGCTCTGAGCTGGAATCATCTGGATAGTCTTTACCCATACACCTCAGGTTATAAAGTACCTTTCACATTTTATAACAGTCATAACTTTTTAGTAACACAGCTGGAGGATTTGAAAACCTGATGGTGTAGCAGGGTGAAAAACAGGAGGGATTTTGTGGTGGACCGTGAAATCTGTATTTTTTTCAGTACGTTGTAAAGAGCTAAAGACACAACTTGTGTATTTACTTTGTCGAATGTAGCAGGAGGCTTATGGATAGATACAAGCATACACAAACAGGACAAGTGATGTTTTAAATTGCTTTCAGGTTCTAAGACAAATTTTTTATGGTATATATGCTTATAAAAAAGCAAAATAGCTAAATAACTCTTAGCTGTACCACAGACACCATCTGAAAAACACAGGATGGTTATTTCTCCCGGTGTCTGATGCGTGAGAAGATGGAACCTCCTGTTCCACAATTTGGTTTGAATATTTTCTTTAGGAAATCAGCTTGAACTCCTGCTTTTCCCTTGTGATTTCCCTTTAAGCACGTGCAAAACGTGAATGAGTTAATGCCCAGACTAAGAAACTGTAATGTCCTTGGTTTAGGAGAGCGTAGTAACCTCTGGTTTAACAGGTAGGAGGCAGCACAGCTGTGGCCACCTTTTCCTGGGTAAAAACAGGGTACCAATCACAAATGAAACAATATCTCAAACTCTGAATAAAACAAGAGAGGTCCCTTCGTACTACACCAGCTATGATAACATTTGCTTTATAATAAAGCTTCTGCATCTCTGGTTTTTTAAGTGCCCAGCGTTGACTGCAGCATTGGGCCACCCTAAAAATCTTCTTTGCACCAAACTCCTTTCAGGTCTTCTGGATACTCCTTGCAGGTCTTCTAGATACTCCTCTCCCAGTTTGGATGTGAGGCAGATGCCAAGCTGTTTGTTTCAAGCCCTGCAGATACCTCTGCAGAGGCATATATGTATGTCAGTAGGGAGCTCTGAATACAATGATCTACCTACAGAATTTACATTTTCCTGGATAGACTCAACAGGCAGGCTGAGTTTTGGTAATTTTTTTTTTTACTGTTCCAGTTTAAGGTTTAAATTTCACTTTACAGAACAACTTGTTTAACCTTTCAAAAGACTAAGTGCATAGGACTGTGTAGGTTAGCATTTTTTCTAGCAGAACTTCCTTGTTAAAATACTGTATCTATTTTACTACTGTGAGCATTGCTATCAACTCTGAGCTATGGAATGGTTCAAGTTTACACCATTTTCCATTATGCAACCTTCTTGTTTGAATAATAAAATCAAAATTTATTTACAGTCAAATTCTCCTTATTTGTGAAATAATATTAATTAAATAGTGCTTTTAATGGGGAATGCATGGGGAGGTGTAAGTGAACAGTACTACAGTATTATAATGTTGCTACCTGAGCTTCCCATTCCTGGAAGAAAGTTTCCTGCACTGAAGCATAGATTTGGTTTGAGTCCTTAAATGATCTGATAGGAAATATAAGCTAGGGAAGGGATTTCTGTGGATGTAACCCTGCAGTACAGAAGGCACCCCTTGAAGAGGGCAGGGTCTCTATGTGGGGTCTGGAATAAAATCCCACCCATTTGGAAGCAGCTGTTCTTGTCCTGGATCATAACAAGGTGAGGGGCTGTTTTATTCTCTACAGTTGCCCAGTAAGGTGAAGATTATCTGAGTCTTTGTATTATTTCAGGCAGAGTTTGTCTTTCCAAGGGGATGGAACGTACAACTTTGTTACAGGAGAAAAAAGTACTGCTGTGTCTGAAAGCAACTATAAACTGGTGCAAGCAGAATAAATTAATTTTTGAAAGAATGGGAAACCTCAATATTATGCAATATAATGAAAATTAATACTTCTACTTCTAAACAACCTTTAGTAATAATATCTTTAGTACTTCTTGCCCTAACATCCTTCAAGGAACTGCTCTTGGCAAAATAAAATCTTATTTCCTTGGAGGACTATATTTATGTAAATACTTAATAGATTTTGATTAAATTAAATTAGCACTATGTCTCCTCTTCAGACTTGTCTATATAGTCCTGTCCTGTGATCTTTGCACTAATGAATATTTGGATGAAAGTATGTTGGGTTTTTTTTGTTTGTTTGTTTTGTTTTTTTGAGGGTGTAGAAAATTAAATCAATTAAATAAATGATCACACTTAAAAATGAGGGGTAACCCTGCTACAATATTGGTAATATTTCAATGGCAATATCATAGCTTGAATCACTCTTTTCTGTTGCAAAGGCTTGTAGGAAGAAGCACACTTCTGCTTTTAATGTTTTCCTTTAGAGAGACATGAGCACACTAGATTAGACCATTAGACTAGATCAGAAGATCCAGGACAGTAATTTGTTTCCGACAGAGCCCAGAGGGAGATGCTTCAGAGGAAGGTGCAAGGACCTCAGAAGTAAGGGCACTGCTCTTCCTCTAATATTAAAGTAAAAAATATGTCCATACAGCTTGAGCAGCCTCCTGGAAATTAATCTCGTGGTGCCAGAAATTATGAATAAACCCTTCACAGATTTTTCTGTCTATTGCACTGAGTGGTTCTGAACTACTGCAGAAGCTCTCAAGTCTGATCCTTCTTTGAAGCTTCAGCATAACAAAATGGAATGGCTGCTGTGACTTGAAGGCACTGCATGGGACTGGGAGGCAGGGGCAGCAATAGCTAGGGCAGATCCCAGTCCAAGACCTGTAACAATTCACACCTGGACATGCCTAGGCATGTTTACTTAAAATCACTATCTACCGAGAGAGGTGAGCAGATATTTCCCTGTGTCTGTTACAATGGACTAATCTAATCCCCTGTGTTTGGTGATGCTTTGTGACAATTTCAGAATTTGCACTTTTCTTGGTCTTAATCTCAACTTTCTCCGTGAATTTATGGGTAGAACTTTCAAAGGTCTCAACAATAAAATTCAAGAAGTTCGAGGGAGGTCAGACATAACCAGAGGGTATGTGACCTCACCACACCAGTGACATGTCTGCCACTTAGAGTCAAATCTGAGTCAATCCATCTCTGCCTGCCTTAAATAATGCATGGAGCCACCTGAAATTTCCTTTCCCTTTGTGCAGTCACCGAGGAGTGGTCAGTGCAGAATTACTGAGGGCAGAGTATGTCTTACATGGGGCTTGCAGGTGCCTTATTCTGAACTCTACCCATCTGGATCTGGAGACAGGTGGGTGATCACCACCATTTCCTCAAGGTACCGACTAAGGACCACTCCATTAACTACAAATTGATGAGACAGTAATACAAGGGACATGTGGCCACTTTGGGATCAGAGATTCTGCATGAACAGCCCAGGGGTCAGAACCGAGGCTCCTCCCAAATATATGGTGGCACACTTCAGGACAGCTATAGAAAAAGCTTGTCATGTGGAACTTTAATTTTGTACATGATCATATTTAAGCTTAGTAAACTAATATTTATATTATATATACATTAAATTTACTGTGGAATTAAAACACATAAAGCAGTGCTTAAAGTTTCACTCATCTGCATACTATCTATGAAGTCTGCTTCTGCTGTGTTTTTATTTACCTGAGTGCATATTCTGTACCTTGTTGATAAATCAAAGCAGTTTTGTATTTTACCTTCCATAGTATTAATGCTAATGAGATACAGTACATCTGTACTCATATTAGCTTGGATGTTCATCACGGAGCAACTTCTCTAGTTAGTATTTACACAAAACTGCAAGTGATTAAATACCTCAGTGGAAATACTGCAATAAAACATGCCTATTTATTATGTTCATCTCCTTTGCTTCTAATACAAATTTATGCTTACATTTAAACAGCTTCCTGTGTATGAATTTTGGATTTTGGGCTTCTAATATTCTTTCTTTTTGCAAACTTTTTAATAGTAACTTCTGCTGAAGCAGAAGAATGAAAACGTATCAGTACATTTTAGTAATTACAAGAAATTATTTAGGAGGCAGTAGTGAAGATGGTTTACATTTCATTGACTTTATAATTATAGTTGCCAATGTATGGGTGATTACCTCCTTCCTTCTTGTTTGTTATTAAATGAAGGGTTCAAGGAAGCCCTTCATTTTTTTCTACGTGGTTGTCAGAGATGGGATGTGGCAAGAAAGGCAGAAAATGAGGAGGGAAGCAGGTTAATGCTGTCAAATGAAAAGAAGATGCATATAATTAAAGAGAGAAAGCATGGGCTTCTTTTCAAAGTTAGTAATTCCGGCTTGGTCTTCCCTCTGGGGTAGTAGCAATTTATATGGTGTACATACTGCTCAGGGAGAAGAGAAATTGCCTTTCATCACAAGAAGCAGGATGGTCTGTGCTTTAGATGGTTGAATCTCATCTGGTAAAGCCAATAGCGCTGTACTGGGGCTTAGTACTGGGGCTGGTACTGTTCTCCATATTTAGGACTGATCTGGACAAAGGAGCACAGAGCACCTTCATCAGGTTCTCAGATGATATAAACTGGGCAGACTGGCTGATGTGCCAGCAGTTGTGCTGCCTTTCAGAGGGCCTGTGACAAGCTGGAGAACAGGGCAGGGAGGAATCTCAACTTCAGTAATGCTAAAGGCAAGCCCTTATATCTGTGGAGGAATAACCCCACTGGCTGGAAAGTTGCTTTGCTTAAAAGGTCCTTGGAGTGAAAGTGTTCAGGAAATGGAAATCCAGATGACCATGAACTACCAACATGCCCTTCATGGAAAAAAAGGGGAGAAGCTTCCTGGACTACATTAGTAATAGCATTGCCAGCAGGATGAAAAAGAGGATCATTTTTCTCTTCAACATTGCTGAGGCCTCATCTGGAGAATTATGTAGAGTTCTGGATTACCCAGTACAAAAATGATAAGGTTTACTGGAGTGAGTCCAGTGCTGTGATAATTAAACTACTGGAGCACATTTGACTACTTTGGAGGTCAGACAGATTCTTTTAAAACTAAAGTGATAATAGTTCCTGTCCTTCAAATCCCATCCTCAAATTTTACCCTTCGCAGCAGTGCCTGAAAAATATCAAAGGCCATTAATATGAAAAAAAGTGTTGGTATCTGACAAAGTTACTCCATATGGAAAAGGACATGAATTGGTAATAACTGGCAAATTACCCACATATACCAAATTATGTTTTTACTAACCTTTCCCATATGTAGAGATCTGAACAAGGCGTGATTTGTTGATGAGAGAAAAGCCAATGCAGTACTTCAGGAAACTTTGGACACCCTCAGGAAGGCCATAGTTGGTTCCTTCTGAGTGTTAGAAATTGAAATCCTGTGGGAGACCTCTTGTATTAAAAACACTGCAGCTATTAGGGCAGGGAAACTACTAGTAACAATCACTAAAAACAATATGAGTGAATTTAGAGAGAGGTTAAAATATTGGTTTTGAGGGATTTTTTTGTTCCAATAGTTACTAAATTAAGGCGCTAGCTTGAAAGACCTGGTTTCCTGACTGATGCAAACCACCCAGTCACACTCTGGCAATGGAATGGACTTGGCCTACCTGGAATATTTTTTCTCTGCATGCTTTGCTTTAGTTCTTTTGATTATGAGACTTGGAGTGAATTAAATCTTGATGTTTAGTGATCTGACCAAGGCAATCTAAGGGACTGGTTGGAGAACACAGCCAAGGGCAGGGCAGGTCAGGAACAACTGTTACTTTCAGTGGGAATGTGGTACTAGATCAGTTTAAACTGATAAAGAAACCTCACCCTTGTTGTTCACTGTAAAACCTATTGTCAACACCCATTTACTGGATCACTGCACTGTACAGTTAGATAAATGATAGAGATACTAATTAATAAGATTCATGACAGAGATTCATGACAATCTCTGTGGTGTTTCCCAAATATGTAGTCCCTGCAGTGATACCTTTGGCTGTTTAGGAGGCTGACCTTGCAAAACCCTGAGAAAAAAATTTATTGAGAAGTTGTAACTGCCCTTGCCCTCATGCCCAAACTTCTGAGTATTGCTTGTTTTCATTGTCTTCAAATCGCTTGCTTCTCTTCTTTGCAACTCACCAACCCTCTTTTCTCATCCTCTGTGTTTGCCTTTATTTGCTCCTTCTGCAGCATAATTCAGATATTAATCTGTCCCAAACACAAGGCATGTAGATGGAATAGCTGACATGCCAGGCATTGTACATGCCTTAGTTCTCACGCAACATCGCTGCTTGTCCTGTCTCTCTTCATTTGATTGCAGTTTTTCTAACGTGTACAATTTCTGGGCAAAGAATTTTCTATTTTTTTACACAAACATCTCTACCATTGCTTAAAACCTGTAGGATACATTACTCTTCATTTACAATGATACTTTTCTTGAAACCCTTGATGAACACTGCCATGGAGGACTTGCATTGTCAGTATATGAAATCAGACTGATTTTGACCTTTGAGATCCTTTCTTGCTTACTTCCATTTTTCTCTTTGACATATTTTTCCTTCATTTTTCAAATCCTCTTTAGTAAATTTGATACCTGCTTCCAGATTTCTCCCTTTGCTCTGTGTCTTCCAGATAGTGGGACTTGCAAGTCACAACTCCACTCTGCCGTTTTCATGGACTAAGTGTTGTTCTGGCAAAAAAATGATTTATGTGTATGCCATGGTGCTCCCTTATTACCTTTGGAAGAGGGAATTTAAAATATGTATTTACTCAAATAACAAAATATGGAAAAGGTTTCCTGAGAAGAGGTCATGACACAAAGCCTTCCAGAGTTCAAGAAATATTTGGACAATGATTTCAGGCATAGGGTGTGGTTCTTGAGGATGTCCCATCCAGTTGGATATTCTACGAATCTATGAGACCTTTTGGCATTGAATGTTTTTATTTTATAAAATTTTGAATAGCACTGTAACTACTATAGCATTATGCCACCAGAGAGATAAATAAAATTAACAGATTTACCAACTTTGGGGAGAAAAAGTGATTTCAAAATGTCACCTAGAGAATAACATTGAATCCTTCCAAGCAAAGACTTCAGTGTTGTTTGCAATGATGGCAAATAGTTACTTCTATATACAGAATTCTGTACATATGGTCTGCTCAGCTGATTCTATTCTCCTATACTAAACAAGCTATCAAAATGGATATTCCAGATATCTCTTGTGAAATCTGTTTAAAAAAGTTTACTCTCATTTTCAGTTGGAATTGTACTCAATTCCAGTAGGATACCCAGAAGAATAAAATACCCTCTAAGTCACCAAGGCTCAAAATCAGTGCTATGTGTATACAAGATTTAAAATTTTGTCCATTCTCCGTGCAAAACTTCTGAGAAACAAAAAAGACTTGGGTTCAAAATCATGTGACTTTTCTAAGGTTCCTGGGAACTTGCAGCCCAGACTTTATACTGGGGAGTTTCAGAACTCGAAGTCATCACCCCAGCAACACTATCAAATAACTATTGTACAACTCTGAGCAGAGAAATTGTTTGATGCAGAAGCTGCTTGTCTTCACCACAGCTATTTTTTGCAGAAAACCGCAAGATTTTACTGGCTGAACTGAATTTGTATTGAGCTCTCCAAGGAGTGCAAAGAACAGTAATTCTGGTAGTTTCATTTTCCCCACTGGTGGCAAAAATAAAGAAAAAAAGGAGAGTAACAGTGTGACACACAACTGCTACACTGGATTTTGTGCTATTGCTTAAACAGAGAGCCAATGTGCAGCTCAGCTGTTTGCAACCACAGAAACAGAAAATGTTATTTGGAAGGAGGGAGGATGTACACCAGATCTACTATGTCTCAAACCTGACAGTGTTTCTTTAAAATGTTCTTAAACCTGTTTAACACACCCTTACTTTTCACCACTCCCTGGGAACATGCACTACTTATAGCAACTTGTAAATCAAGAAAAACCAAACCCAGCAATTTATTCTCCAGTGTGCACTGGATATTTTCACACACCCAGCTTGGCCATATAATTAAGTTACAACAAAGTTCATTAGCTTGGAGTTTTCTGCTTCAACCTAAAATGCGTTCAGCACTGTAAGTTTAGAAGTCTCAAATATTCTGGAGCAAAATTGCTTATTTCAAAATTATATTAAGAAAACCAAGAAAATATTTAGAATTCAAAGATTGTGATTATGTACAATTCTATGAGGTTCTATTCACAAATTCATAGAAGATGCCAGAACTCATTTATACTGTTTTATCTGAAGATCAGGGATCAGAACACAGTGAACATAGACACCTATTAGTAAAGCAGTTAAACCCCAAAATTCAAGTCTTACTGTTGCTATAGCTAGAGGAGTAAAATACAGAAAAACATTACATTATTTCTAAGAATAAAAGTAATAATTCCTTAGTATCTGTGAATGAATGTTATGAAACTGTCAGGAAAGCACAATTTTTTTGTTTGTTTGTTTTTCTCTCTTCTCTTATCTTACAATTTCTTTGTGCATCAGACTCCTACATGGCCAGATTATAGTTTTCTATGCACGCTTTTTGTGTAAGAGGCCACAGTGCAGTAGGGAAGCACATTTTTATAGATGCAGTACTGTTGAGGCTGCAGAATAAGCTTCGCAGCTTGAATTTTGTCTAGACACAGAGAAAAAAGCCCCCGCATCCTTGTTTCCTTTTCCTTTTAATTGGACAAGAAGCCATTACTTTCTGCAAGGGAAAAAAATATTTGAAATCCTGCCATTGCATGGAATTCATCGGATATATATATAGGTATCTACAGTGTAGATGTCTAAATCTGACTTGTCATTTTTAGGCTTCCTTTCAAAACAGTGGAGAGAAATAGTAACTTCCACAGCCAGTCCTCTGACCTACTTTAATCTGTATTTATGTCTGTGCATATATAATCTGAGATTACTTTAGGGGTGTCTTGAGTGATAAATTTAGAGATAGGAGCCTAGCATTTGATGCAGCCTAGGGCCTGTGATGGAAAGTCTCACCCAGCTGTGAGGAAACAAATGTTTGAAAGTAGTTGTCACTGGTCTGGCATCTCCTTCATCGAGTAGAATTCAAATTATTTACTTGCACATTAATTGGCATTTAGCTCTCTCAGGCTAATAGCCTGCATGGTGATCCAGAGAAGCTTACACCTAAAATTACTGGGTTCTTCACATTATGCTCTTACTGCACCATGACAGGATCTGGAACCTGAGAAACTTATCTGGGCCTCTGTGATTACATCCAGAAAATTAAAATCCTATTCTGATTCTTTCCCTTGTAATATCACCCAAATTATTTTAAAATTTTCCCATTTCAAAGCCCAGCCTTGTTTTCATTTCATTTAACAACAGCAACAAAAACTAATGAAAAAAATTAAATTCTTCTTCATGTACTGAACATTAAAACTTTAATAAAAATTTTTTTCTGCCAACATTCTTTCCAAAGTACTCACAATTTGGAAAATAATTTTTAGAAAAATATAATTTACCCCAAATTAAAGGGAAGGAGAAGTTGATATTTTAAATGTACTGACTTTGATACCAGTCTATTGGCCATTTTATATCAAAGGAGAAGTATTTTGCAAAGGCAAGAAGAAAGCTCAGTTATTTCCTCAGCTTCCCAGCTCATAAGACCCTGTTTGCAGACATGTTAATTTAGGAAATGTATTCTCTTGTCCTTTACATACTTTGTGATTGAAATCTACACCTGAAGTTTATTCCTTGGAAGGTGCTTGGAAATGCTATTAAACCTTTTAATTCTGTGGATAAGGGAGTACAACAAGCCAGCTGAATTCTTTTCCAGGAAATGGAATGTGGAGGGCTGATGCCATTTCTGTGATACCATTTTCAATTTTACTCCTGCAGATGAACTACATTTCAACACAGATCATAAATCTGCTTTGCTGTTTTTTCTGTTATTTGAACAGGTGAAAAATTTTACTGGATTGCAAAGGTATTTATTAGTAAGGAAAGGGTCTTAAACAGGTACTAACAGAATAAAATTCTCTCCACGTTTACGTATATGCATACTCTCCACATTTGTCATGTAAATAGAGAAGGAAATCTGAAGAATGAAATGTGACAATGCTGTATTACTCAGTTGAGGAGATGAATGACAACCCCTTCACTAAGGCCTATTTTAATACCTGATGAATCACTATTCCATACAGAGAAATGGTACCACTTTGATTGTATTGCTAATTGTTTGCATTATCCACAAAGAATTCGGAAAGAATTTTAATGTAATTTTATCTATGTGTCTTATGCAAATTTTGAACCATAGGGGCATAACATGACAGTGGCACTCCTTGGTCAGTCCTGTATTCTGTCTCCAACAGTTGCCAAAAGCAAAATTCAGGTGTTCAGGAAAGAGTGGAAAAACAGGGAGAGCATTTAAGTTGCTTTCCCTAAGTGTCCTTAGAGTCTCTATCAATTTGCTTGCCAGGGTCTTCTTTCGCCCAATGACTTTCTGTTTATCTAGTACCCATCACTGTTCTTCCACAAGCTTGTGTCTCATTGAGCTATGTGATGTGTGGGCACACACATACGCCTGTGTAAGTACAAACATAGACACACACCCACACCCCCCACATACACAAGTACAGGCAGATATGTATATAAACAAACTTGCATTTCATAAGCTATTGGAAATACATCTTCCTGCAGCAAGGTCAGCTTACCTCCTATGTATAGAAGCACCTCTTTTTTTTCCCTTCTCCTCTCCTCTCCTCTCCTCTCCTCTCCTCTCCTCTCCTCTCCTCTCCTCTCCTCTCCTCTCCTCTCCTCTCCTCTCCTCTCCTCTCCTCTCCTCTCCTCTCCTCTCCTCTCCTCTCCTCTCCTCTCCTCTCCTCTCCTCTCCTCTCCTCTCCTCTCCTCTCCTCTCCTCTCCTCTCCTCTCCTCTCCTCTCCTCTCCTCTCCTCTCCTCTCCTCTCCTCTCCTCTCCTCTCCTCTCCTCTCCTCTCCTCTCCTCTCCTCTCCTCTCCTCTCCTCTCCTCTCCTCTCCTCTCCTCTCCTCTCCTCTCCTCTCCTCTCCTCTCCTTTCTTAATGTCAATAGCTCTTGCACCAGGGAAGAACTGAAATGCACCCTCCTCATACTGTTTGTGATGTTATTACACTTACACCTCCTTCAACCAGACTAAGGAAATCCTAGCTTCTTCTGTGTAGGGAGAAGTAATTATGCATCTTCAGTCATCTTTTTTTCTTCTCTGAACCTTTTTAAGTTCAACTCCATTCTTTCTGATTCACATTTTTATCTGTGTCTTATTTTTGCAGTTATGGATTTTAGAATGCATTTTCTAACAACTCTTCTACAAAAAACTGTTCTGTGCTATCTATACTTCAGCCAGCATCTTCCAGGAACAGGGAATACCCTTCCTTTCTTCCATGCCCATATTCAATTTTGAAGTGGATGAGATACTGAGTGGATGAGTGGATGTGATACTGAGAACAGTATCACAATCTGTAACATTTGGCTATCATGCACTGCAGTTATGTGTGCTGATAACACCAGTATGGAATGTCAAAGAAAGATTTCATTAAATAGGTGGGATATTGGTTCATTGGGTTGTTTTGATTGGTATGAAATTTTCATGTAGGTTTTCAAATGACAATCAAGTTCTCGGTCAACTAATTTGATCCAAATAATAAAGGAAAGAATTACAAGAGAAGGCTGCTTAGCCCTAGCAGACAATCTGAACACAATACCAGGGCAACGAGAGAAGAACCAGTCTATCAGGTAAGTGCAATGTGAACTTCCTCACATGGGTATGATTCTTTGGGGCAGATACCTTTCCTTATCTGCACCATAAAAAAATAACAGCCTGTGGGGGTTGTCTCCTATGTAGTTATAGTGACCATTACCAATTAAATGCTATAAGAAAATTTCAGACAAGGAGCAAGTAAAACTTTCCTCTTTTTAACTTTGCTTCTTCTAACATCTTTTAAAGAGATGGCTTTTCCTGAGATCAGCACTGTTTGTTCTTTCCCAGAGATTTCTCCGTGGGGATTTGATAGAGATATTACAAAGTCATTCTAAATTGAAAAAAAACCCCACATTTAATCATAATTCTCACACTCCTTCTACTACTGTTGGTCACAAGCTGATTCTCATTTCTTTAGCCACCTATGTGAATGTCCTTTGTTAATTCAGGCACTGGTAACAAATTAACAAATAAACTATTTGTCAATAACAGAAGGTACAAAATGGTTACAGCCATTCAGCTGGTACTGCACAGATGTCATTTGACTTGACAGATTTTCAGGGCAATTTTCCTCAAATAACTGATCTTATCAGTAACTAATAAAATGAGTAATTGTTCTTTAGCTAAGGCAGAAATTGCAGTGGGGCAAAATCAAAATACTCAAGTTTAGCATGCTATGGACCAGACTTCCGGGACTTCTGAATTATATTTCATTTATTTGCAGAGTAAGGACCTATGCAAACTGTGGGACAATCAGGCCCAGTAACACTGAAGACTGTGGACCTCCATGAAATGTATTGGCAACTGCTATGAACAGAAGACACTGCTCAGACATTTTCTGTGGCAACTAGAAGATGTAAAAGGTTTTAGATATTTTACATACTATTTATGGCATTTTTTTCTTCCTCCTTTAGTTTATGAACTTTGCCACACCCTTTGGGAGAGCAGTGAGTTGCAAATACGTCTGCATTGTGACTAAGGTTTTCTTAGCATTCAAAAAATGCATATGAAAAACCTCTGACAGTGCTCCTTCCTGTATTCAGAAAGGTGTGGTTAAAAAAGATTGCATGCCTTACTTTAACCAGTTGAAAGGCCTTCCCCAGGCACAGGAACCTATAATGACTAAAGGAAATGGCTTGGCTGGCAAAAGTTAATCCATAAAACATAACATTATCTCTGGTTCATTATAGTATTTCATATCAGACTTCATGAAACGCTCTACTCACTTTGACAGTAATTTAATCTAGTGAAAGTGGTTTATTTTCTACCTCTTCACAGCAGCTGTTGCTACATCATATTAAAAATAACTCTTATGTCTACTTATTTTAATAATTCAAGTGATAAAATGCTAAGAAATTACAACATAAAAAGAAAAAAATGAGAATTCTATGCATGGTATCTAAATATTTATTTTGACAGTAGTGAGGCCAATATTTCTATGCCACAGTAAAAGGTCTGTAGCGTTATTCTTTCTCCAGTAAATATTTAAACTTTCAGGAGGTAGAAAACTCCAGGCAATTGTGTTCCCTCACACAAAAATTTCTAACTCAGTGGTTAAGGTAGTCTGCTGGTAAAAATAAGCTGTTATCAAAAGGAGGAATGATTTGAACTTGGGTTTAGTCATCTGTTAAGTGATCCTTGCAGCTGGTAAGCTGTTGCTTTCCTGTCCTGTTCTTTGAGAGAGTTAAGTGTGTGTTAAAGAGTTAAAGAGCACAGTTACCTGTCTCAAACACTGTAAGGCCACAGAAGAAACTTGCCATAAGATAACCACAGTGGGCACTGAAAGGAGCAATTTGCGATGGGAGGGCCCCAATTCCAGGCCTGGTAGAGGCAAGATCTGGTTAATGGATCTGGACAAAAATTCTCACTGTGGCAGATTGTGTGAAAAGAAGCAATGGCTCATATACATATCACTGGTCAAACAAGGATCACCTCAATTATGGGACGTCTTGGTAAGGGTGTACCCACAGGCAATATATTGACAGGGGATATTAATATTTATATTGATATTAATATATTAAAAGAGGAACCAGGTTAATTATATTGAACAGAGTGAAAAGTAACTGTATAAAGAGGTAGCAAAGGTCCCAGCCATCACCTTAGTTTATGTAGTGCTGGATTGGGAATATAGGGAGGAGCAGATTTTGTGTTAGTCACCTTCGACAGGAAGGTGTCACCCTATGCATGAGCATCACTTCCTTTTCTGTTTGCTGCACTGGGCTCTTTTTTTGCATTAGTGACCCCTTCCCTTTTGACTTAATCTCTTGGAACTGCTGTCCAAATACATAGGTGAACTTACACTCAGCTTAAGCAAGAAAAATGTGCAGGTAGCACAGATGTGCAACCCACCTCCCCGCTGAATGCTGCCTTGCAGCTGGGCACTGCCTACATCTATCTATATGTTTCAGAGTGTTTAGTTTCAGTCATCTTTTGATATGAGCTCTATTGAACCAAATTAAATTTGGAGAAACCAGGGACAATGAATAGGACCATATTAGTTAACATAGTAGGAGTAGGATCTGGACCTGAGCAACATCCTCTTTTTGTCCATACTATTATCACACACACTCATTGACACAGTTTTGTTCATGCCAATTATCTGTCTCTGAAAAAAAACTTAGGCATGGACAGATCTCTCTGTTACAAGCTCTGGATTGCTTTCAGTAGGAGTCTGGATGATGTCACACAGTTCTTTTTGAAAAGCAATTTTAGTCATACTGGTACAGAACATGTAGTTCTCCTTGTCCTCAGACCAGATACTGGGCTTTGTTATGTTACATTTAATAGCATAAATGTAGCTGCTTTATCCAATCTTGAAAGTGAAAAACAAGGAATATTATTTGCTAGACTGTCTTCAAATCTTCTGGATGTACCAGTTATAGAATCTTATAATTCATAACACCACAGTTAACCAATCCTAGCTGGAAAGTCTGAAGTATTACAGGACTTCTCTTTTGGAGGACTGAGTGTATGAAAAAATGTAACATATCCTTCCCTTTTTGGGAGGAGTCACAGCATCAAATTTGTCCAAAAAGTGTTTGCGGAGTCACTGCTCATTCCAAACTCTGAGTTGTGAATCTACATAAAAGCTCAGTGGAGCTAGGCTACATTATGCTTTTTTCATTATGCCATCTCATAAAACTTTAACAAAGATGTGGAGGTAGCACAATATTTTGCGGTATGTTTTGTACTGAAAAAAAATGGAAAAAACAACAAAAATTGACAAGAAAATAATGTAGAGAAAAAATGCATTTTACTAGCAATCAGGGGACATAGATTTTTTAGAAAAGTGTATAGGCTGAAGCTAAGAACATTGAACACCAACATTTTCTTCGGAAAACTTTAAGAGTTAGGAAGTATGGTGATGTATTGCTGCTGTAGGGTGCTATAAGCATTTGACTTTAATAACACTGAATAAGCCATTCAAATCTAAATAATGGCACTTCTGAAATACTTATGTTCAGTTTTCTGCCAGTGCTGCTCTATTTTAGAAGTCAACATTCCCTACTGGCAGTTTCTTAGCAGGCATTGTGAGAATTACTTGGATGGCAAATAAGCCTCCATTGCAGATGAGGTATTTAAAATGAGCCTGCTCAAAATGTCCTACAAACTGTGTTAAAAATATAAGCTGCAAGAGATAGTGGCCTCTGATTACTAATCACTAATATGTCCTTATTGCTGGTTATTAATAAAAGATAAAGAGAATTTATTGTAGGGAGGAATTCTAAGATATTTCTTGTTTTCTATCATAGATTATGACACACTCTGCTAAATCAAGCTACCAGAATGATTCTGATGGGGTTATATCCAGTTATATAAGCCTAGGATGTTACCAGTTATGTTTGTATCTATTTTCAGAAAATTCCCTCTTTTCTTCTTGAGGGAATGACAACCAAAAGCAGAGTATTTACTTAAGTCCAAGCAAGCAGATTATAGACAGATAGAGAGATAGATAGAGAGATAGACAGAGAGATAGATAGATAGATAGATAGATAGATAGATAGATAGATAGATATGAAACAAGTTACTGTTTGCTCCAAAGCACCTTGCAGATTGAACTAAAAAGAAAAATTAAAAAAAACCTGTTGAAATGTGAAAAATCAATAGTAGTATATGGCCCAGTGCAATGATTAGCTAAATTATTCACTCAGTTGATAATCATCAGTTGTCAATACAACTTGTTTGTATGTTTTGCATTGCACTTTTCTGACACTATGGAAAAATCTGTGTCTAGAATACTGTCTATCTGTGCTTCAACTTGGATGTTTTCTTAAGAGTGAGAAAGGTAGTAAGGGAGAAATAATTCAAGTTCTGAAATAGTCTGAGAAATTACATTTCACTGAATTTCACTTCTATCCTCCCTTCAATTTAATGTGAACCCCATACTAGAGAATTTAAAATGAAACCTGACTGCAAAACAGTTCACACACCCTGAGCATGACTGAATTTGCGAGTGTTACTTGTTATACTGTGATCCAGAGGAAAAGTTTGAGTTCCTCTGAATTTCTGAAGGCTGAATTACTTCAGAGTATGGGAAGTTTTTTTCATGGAATATAGTTATGGGTCATTTTCACTGTCATGGTTATGCTGAGTCTGTTCAATTCCTGATACAAAGCACTGCATCATATATACTTTTTTCACTAGGAACAGTGCTTGCATGTGATTACAATATAGAAAATGAGACAGACTTTATCAGTAAGTCAGATTTGCTTTAGTTACTTCTTAGAGCTTTGAAATATTAGGTGATCAGCATAGCTAACACCAGAAGTTGACCATCCAATGAGTATACTAGTTGTCACAGACCACTCACTAAAAGACAGATAGCCTGCTTTATTCCTAGGCTGAGGTCAGTACCATTGTTGGAATTTCATATACATGCATCTTCCTTCCTATAGACTGTCTATTCTGTCACACCAGACACCAAAGACTTAGCAAGGATTGCCCAAGAATAAGCCTTGGGCTTATTTTGGGTAGTAGAACTGGCCTGCTCTGCCCCATAGTTTCTTCTCTGTGTTCAAAGGCCATAAATACAGGAAAATATCAATTTAACTTCTCCAGACTGTATTATTTGCATCGGTATTTGAGTTTCTCAAATACTTTGGCTAGAGAAGGCAGTGCTGTGAGAGAGGTTAAGTGTATCTCTGATTTAGGAGTGGGACTTGTCTGGTTGATTGGAAAAGGATAACAAATTTGTATCATGTAGTGCCTGAATTTTGAAAGAAAAATGTTACAAAAAGGAAGATATTCCTAGTCTCAGGTGTTATTATAAATAAAAGCTAGATGTCCATTTCAAAATAAAGTGTATGTAGATTTTTTAAAGCTAATTCCCATTTAATACTAATTCCTAATTTCTTATGAGAAAGATATCTGTTTCATATGGGAGGCAACTAAATTCTCTCTATGTCTTTAAAGAGATGTATTTACAAAAGTTTCTTCTTGACTGTACAAAGATAAACACATAGTACCTGAAAATTCCAGGACTGCTGTAAGTATTTTTGACTTTAAGAGACCCAGAACTTGAGATGTACAAAATTTAGAAATGTGTGCATTCTTGTATTCTTTAATTGAGATTTGTGGTAGTTAATAGTTTGTATACGGTATTTTCTTGTCTACTGCTCTGCTTCATCAGCTGTATTTTATCAGGTAGAACCAATGTTTGGAGAATAGCTACATACTACTAGGTACCAAGCCTATGAAAAGGTAATCATATACAAAAATACCGGCTATTACTGAGTTAATTCATGTCAGTTTGCTTTTTTGTGTTCAAAGAAATTCTTAATTTTCACAAAATACAATAAGACTAAAGGTTGGCCAGCATCTTGCTAAATGATTCACATATTTCATTACAAAAGTTCCTCAAATATAAAACAGTGTGGGTTGTATAAGATACATTAAAACCAGCTTGTGGATCTTAAACAGAAGCATGGAGTTGTTTGACTGGAATTTGATATCATCCTACTGTATTTACTAATAGTAAGGCAGTTCTTAGCTTACGAACTTATTTATAAGGCAGCCACTTTAAAGTAAGAAAATAAAAAGTGAACATAAGTTCTTCCCTCTGTTTATTGCTGGCAGTTCTGAAAGAGAATGCAAATGTGCAGAGATAAGAGAGACTTGCAACAAGATCTCATGTGGGAGGGATTTCCCCCCACGTCTTTTGCCTCTGCCTACATACCCAAACTGTGCAAATACTTAATGCAATTCAGATCCCAGTGTGTGTGCTCCCCATGTAACATTTCTGCAGAACTTTTCTTCATGCTCACCTGTGTAAACTCCTGCAACTCTCTAGCTGAGAGGCAACCCTGTAGCTCTGAAACCTGTACTTCTGTGAAAATGTATTTCTGTGGAAAATCAAAATGACTCTAGTATATTTTTCCAAATGGTAATTGCTTGGTTTTCTGTTTCAAGGTCTGTGAAGGCAGTTCATTTTGTGAAACCCAGCCCTACTGCACTTGAAAAGAACAGCAAGCACATAAGGATAACAACTCACCTTACTCTTAATTGATCTGGTATTTCTACAAGGTGCCACCCTTTTCCACACCTCCTACCTCCTCCTTAAGTGACTCAGCCTCTGAAGGAGAAATCTCTTGACTTTTCAGACAGCTGGATGGGGAAGAACAGTTCAGCTCTCTGTCTGCTTTGATTGTGCCTCCTTTCCAGGCTGACTGACCACACTGAGCCACACTAGGACGCTAACTTCTACCGTACCTAGGTAAGGATGTTTACTGTTCTGGTTTTACACTGTTCCCTACCATGCAGGGAAACTCATACTTTTTCAAGTGCTCTGTGATTTCTTAGTGTCCAGTTCAGGATACCATTTCAAATGATCTGATTTTCAAGAAGTATGGGGAACATTATTATGAAAATGCAGCTCCAAAAGTTTTACGGTTTAGGTATTCAGATTCCTGGCGACATTTCTGACTTCTTCAGTCTATGCCATCTTAATTATTTCATTAATTATATAATATTACTAACTGCATTTTATTCTAGTGATAATTCTCTGATGATAAATTCACTGTTCAGACCACTTTTCATGAATAGCTGTTTTAATGTCATTTTTACTCTTTGGTTTATTTAGTCGTTCAGTTTTTTTCTTTATTTGGAATTTTTATCTAAAATGAATGAGTATTTACTATTTTCTAATTTTCTGGAATTATCTTTAAGTCTATTATTTTGGAAAAAAACCAAAACAAAACAGAACAATAGTTCCCTTTCATTTTCACCTTTGCAATAATACCCATTCTACTATAGTACAAGGACTTATCTATACAATGACCTGAACACATGTATAAACAGTGAGGGTTCTTCATAAAAAATCTAATTAATTGAATGACAGAGCTGAACAAAGAAAACTAAAATTATCATCCACTTTCCTGCACTCCATTAAAAAAATTACATTTAAAATTGAATGTGTATTTCTAATTTGAAAATACATACAAAATTGGACTGTGATTGAGTTGATTTTACATTAGTGACAGTTCCAAAGCTTCTTTCAAAACAGAATCTCCTCCACCCACACCTTGAAAAACCAGTTTTGAGAGCTCTTGCAGCTACAAATAGGTGAATGATTGCTGTCATACATTCACGTGTTCTCTAGTTCTACCTTGCCTGTTTTCTTTCTTACACATATGCACATCATTTCTGTTTTCTGTGTGAACTCTTTGCTGTGTTCTGTGGTTGTTCTTAGTTCTGTGGACAAAATAGTAGAGTAAAATATTTATTTAAACACAACGTATTATTTCCAGAAATTCAGACATGTATTACATGGCTATTGCTCTGATGTGTAACTTGTGAGAAAAAAATCTGTTTAGGAACACATTTTTGTGATGGTTTAATGCCTGTAAAATCAATGTAGTAATTTTTAAATGTAGTTTTCAGCAAAAGGACAAAAAGACTAACTAATTGCCATACAAAGAAAGAATCATGTCACTGGTGGCAATTACATGTTACTGTGTAGGTAAGAGATTAGAGCATTGGTTATACATATAGATCTGCACCTGATAGAAAGGGTCTTTAAGGCTATTTGAAGAGATCATATTCTTGTCTGTAAGAAAAAAATTGGATGCATGAAGGATTGTGAAGCCTTGAATGGTTCTAGCTGTGACAATGATTTGCAAAACAGCCTTTATCTGCAATCCGGAAGTTCTTATTTGAGTGTAAGTATAGGTAGGCAGATCTGACAGCCCAGTCACAGCACTGTTATCTGAGGGGATAAAGGATGGATATGGACAAAAACAAAATTGGTATTGACTTCCAAACCAAAAAGATTTTACCTCACACACTTACGAGTGCTATTAGGCCCATTATTGCCAGCTGCAATTATGTGTGTCCCCAGTGTCTTAGTTATTAGGGCTTGGAAACCTTTATCCTATATCAAGTCAGAATTACTTAATTCAGTTGCTTCCTCACACTATATATATTCAAGGGAAATTATGGAGGAAATAATGAAGTTTGCTGACTTGAGAGTTGTTAACTGAAAGCAAGGAAACACTGTTGTGTGTTTCATAACTGTGATTAAGACAAAATATACTTTTCTTTAAACCAACATATTCTCTACATTCAGCTCTTGTAAATGAAAGATAAGCCACATCCCACAGAGTTAAGATTAAGTGCTACAAGGGAAAACAAAGCAAAACAAAAAGTAGAGCTGAAGTAAGTCTTGAGTTCTAATGGAATAATTCTAAGATTTTGAACTCTAGTTGCTCACAAGATACTGACTGTTTGTCTTACTTCAAAGCAGAATAGCTCTTCAAGAAGATGAAATTTTGGTGGCAAGCTTCATATTTGGGATGAAGAAAAAATGAAGTATAAGCCTATTTTCTTTTTCACACAGCAAATATTAGACACTTTCAAAAAGCTGGAACTTGAAGGTCATGTAGCAAACAGTAGCCAGCAAGCTGTGGTTGTGTAGAGCCATACAAGAAACCCATTCGTTCCAGCTGGTGTTTCATGAGGACATGCCAACCTCAGAAGCTTCTCTACAACTGAGGCTGGTTCAGCAATACAGCATGAGAAGTTGAAGGACATGAAAATTCTGAAACATTCCTTTTTTTAAAATCAGTTGTTCAGCTGCCACTTTTCGTATCACCCAGTTCACTAATAATAGTGGGAAATTTGACATTTTAGGCATTTGCATTTGGCAATGCTTTATATGAAAAACCTTAGT